>NC_142760.1:35136157-35213657 GCF_054948205.1 Urtica dioica subsp. dioica
TAATTAATTAATATTAAGATTGCACAAAAAAATACTCATATAATAATAATTTTTTTATTAAAATAACATAACATTTTTTTAGAGAAAATCATAACATTCAAAACTTAAAAAAATTAGTCTTAATATAAGTACATATGTTTTCATGATCCTTCTTTTGCTCTGGAGTCATGTGTGATGTGTCAACAATTAAATAATCCATATACTGCTTCATCATATTATTTTCCTCCTTTATCCTACTTTTTTCCTCCTTTTTGGCTCTTATCTCTGCCAATTTCTCCAATACTGCTACTTTGCATGCTTGAGCTTCTAAAAATGCGGCATTAATATCTTCTTTGTCTTTTACCTTTTCTTTTCTCTTGGCTGCCTTTTGGCCGGTAGAGCGAACTTCATGTACTTCATCGTTCTCTTTTCTGGATTGGACGATGAACTATAACCTCCTGTTTATGATATTTTTGTTCTCTTTACTCCTTCTCTTTGGTGAATTGAATAACAATTCCCTAAATTGGAAATATGAGAAGGTTGGAAACATACACAAATTTGGGAATATCCAAAAAAGATAATTGAAAAGTATGAAACTATTTAAAATTATGTAAAAAAAAGGGATTTTGGACGTGAAAAGAAAAAAAAAATGAGGTATAGCATGTATAGTTGAAAAGTTGGGAGTTCATACTTTATTTCGATTTTTTTTTTATTAAAAAAAGTAAAATAGTGAATATTTTTTTTATCAGAATAGTACATCATTTCAATATATGTTTTCTTGTACGTGTACTAGTAGTTGGGAGTACATTACTTCATAAAGAATAAGACAATTTTCATTAAATGCTTCTTGTACGTGAACTAGTCAATACTATGGAAATCCAACTCAAAATCAATTGGTATTAAGTGGAGAGTCTCGACCAATATATAAACACATATTCATTCACACACACAACCAATATGAGACTCATTTCCCACTTAAATAAATACAATTGAGATTGGAATAAGACAAAATACAGAGTTGGTAGTTGGGAGTTTTATTATATTTTTTTATTAAAAAAAATAAAATATTACTAAAGTTTTTCACTTGACATCGGTGCCAAAATAAGCAACAGTATCAAATTTACTCTTTTTTTTAAATACTAACTCCAATGAGTAGGCAATAATAAATGCCATCCATGTCACCTTTTTGTAACTAAAGTTGCCACTCATTGGAGATGCTCTAATAAAATTGGAACGATACAAAGAAGAGAAGGATGACACGCATAAATCCGATAAATGGTCCAAATTTCTTTTATATTTTTTTTTTCTCTCATTTCTTTTTTTATTAAGTTGTCTTGAAGCTTTTGTTTCTTCTGATTGTTGCTCTTAGCAAGAATTTTTTGTTCTTCCCTTTGATTCTTGTTTTGTGCAAACTTTGTGTTCTTTGCCTTCTTTTTTTCCTTATTTTAACTATCGATTTATGATTCTGAGTAGGGGTATGTGTTACTTTCTTCAATCGGTTTTAGAGACAATTTATATCGTGCACACCAGATGTTTGACAATATTTCTAATTGAAAAATAGCTAGGAATGTGTTTTTCAATTAAGTTCATTAAGTTTTTAGGACGTGATTAAACGGTAGGATCTTTGTATCTAGTGTTTTTTTTTTTTTTGGGTTTGGATTTTGATTAAGTTCCTACTTATATTTGGGAAAAAAAATTAGAGAAATTTCAAAGTTCAAGATTGCTAGTTGTTAACTCTGTAATAATGTTTAGTATTTGATGAATATACTAATTTTCTTGCTATTTTATTAAAAAAAAACTTCGAATTACCATTTCTATGCCTTTCTTTATTTATTTTTTTATTTTTTTTATTTTTTTTTTAACATAGAATCATGAGCAATTCTGCCTTTCAAATAGAATACACTTATTTGATATTACAATAAACCAATATCAAGAAGACTGGAAAATTTACTATATCTCACAACTCTTCATACATGTGAGCGAACAAAAACATCATAAATTCAAAACCAAGAAACAGGAAACACAATCAATAAACTTGAAACGAACCAAAACAAGGGAACCTTATCACAAGCGATACACGAAAATTTTTCATAGGGCTATATCATAACATCTGCTTTTAAACTTCCGTTTCTTGATCAACAAGTAAATGACCCTAGCGCAACGAGAGTCTCTCTCTCTCTCTCTCTCTCTCTCTCTCTCAACTCTCAACCCTGCTCGGTATGTTGTGAGCAAGAGGAAGGTCGTCGAGCCAATCCCCATAGATTCTATTGATCTTCTTCAACCCTTTCCACCTCAGCAAGCACTTCTTGCTCTGCCGATCATCGTCGAAAGCTCCCACGTTCGCTGTCCCAGGCGATACCAAGTCGTTACTAGAACAACCTTGAGACTTCATCCCCAAGGAAGCCATGCTCATAGATTCCATTTCGAGTCTCCCAGAAGACGCTTGCAGTTCTGAAACAAAAGATATGCAGAAACAAGACTTAGAAAGAGATCTCACACAAATCATGTTTCGATTCAGATGCAATTAAAGATTGCAACTTTGGCCACTTTAATGAACAAATCTCCCTTCTAAAACGTCTTGGTTACAATGTAAAAACTAGACCCACCAAACATTTTCCCCGACAAAATACGACAATAAATGAATAATTATTTGATAATTTCGGTGACTAGAAAGAATTCGGGACAAAAGGGTTTTGTCAATTGTAAACCTATTTTCAGACGCAGTGAATTTCTTTCCTAGGTTGGGCTTTCCGTATTCTACATTGTCGAATCATCATCGGATTTCTAAACAAAACCGAACCATAAACAAAAATCTAAACACGAAAGAGAAACAACCGAAATCCCTATACAGATACAGAGCGACCAAAGTACCTGGAAATCCATGAGCGAAATGACACTTGTCCCCGAACGGACAATGCCCGGTCTGTTCCCACTTGTTACACAGCTTCGTCTTCCAATAACTCGGCTTCACATTCCCTCTCATCAACACATCCAAACCCGCCACATTATTATTATTATTATTACTATTACTATTACTACAATTATTATTATGATCAGTATTCATATTATTCGAAGAAGCCCCGCGAGACTCTTCTCCTCCAACGCCACCCAAGGCCGTGGCCACGGTGGTCCCGATACTAATCGCCGAGCTCTCTCTGAACCTTCCGGAATCATCCCTGAACTTGGCCGGATCTTCGTGGAGGAAATTGCACCGATCCCCGTAAGGACACTCTTCTCCGTTGTAGAACTTCTTGCAGAGCTTCATTCTGTGGATGATCTTCTGGTCGTCCTCCCACTCGCCGGAGAATGGCTGCCGGATCTGCTGGCCATGGTGGCCGTCGTCCTCTCCGGCGCCGGCGACGCCGCCGCCGCGGAGTCCGACTATCTCCTGCCAGTTCGGCGGAGGCTGTCTCATGTCCTCGATCCCGTGCGCGAAGTTGCAGTGCTCGCCGTTCCGGCACATTCCGGCCTTGAATTTCGCGCAGAGACGGGTCTTCCAGAAGATGTTGTTGTTTCCTCTGTTGTTGTTGTTCATCGCCGGCGTCGGCGGCGAGGACGACGGGGCGTTTTCGTCGGAGTTGGTCCGGGCTCTTTTGAAAGGGCTAGGGTTAGGGTTTGCGTCGGGATAATCGGGGCTGCGATCCTCTGCGGTCGGTTCTACGGAGAATTGGGGAAGGATGCTTATGGCGTCGCTGCCGGGGACGTAGGATTGCAGCGCCGCCTGAGGAATAAACGGCGACGATCGAGATTCCGAGAAGCTCATTCTCTCTAAGTTCTTCTTCCTGAAATTCAATCTATATCATATTATCAGAGAAAAATATTGAAGAAGGGAAAAAAAAAAAAAAGGGGGAAAACTTTTTATGTTATTTTATTTATTTACCGATCGGAGACAGGGAATCCGAATTGAGCTGGTGAAGAAGATCAAGACTGGAAAATCGAATAGAAAAGGAAGAAAGAAAGAGTCTTTGAATCCAAACGAGTATGATCGGAAATCAATCGGAGTGTTTTCTTTTACTTCGATGTTTGATTTTCTTGTTTATTTATTTTTTTCAGGTGTAAAGAAGTCAAAAACCCTAGCCGCCTTAAAGAAGAACTAAAGACAAAACCCTAGTTCGAGGAAGAAGAGAGGTTAGTGATTTTGATTTTGATTTTTTTTTTTTTTCTTTTGTCAAAACGGCTTTCCTAGTTTTGCTGCTTCGCCTCTTAAGTGCCACCAGCGCAACACAAGACAACAGCGAAGCAATGGGAAAAGAAAAAGAAACGCTAAAGCCCTAAACCCTTAAAAACGTTGGGAAATATTTATTATAAAACCCCTGAAATCACGGGTAATTATAGACAAAAAAGAAAAAGAAAAAGAAAAGGCTTTATTCTGGGTTTTGTTTCTTGTTATAGTGCCAGATCGTTCCGTGCTATTGCGCCTGAAGAGGCCCAATTTGTGTTGTATACGGGAATGCATAGGACCATTTTCTGAGTTGCCCAATTTTCAAAACTTTTTCTTATAATATCTCGCTTTTTTTTTTTTTTTTTTTTTTTTTTTTTTTTTTTGTGTGGATCCTATATATCTTATTCCTTGTGTCCATTTCTAAGTAAACTCACATTAGAAAATTAAACTCCATATTAAACATATCAAAAAAATCAAGTTTGTGAATAGGTAAAAAGTCCGATTATCCTTAGTTTTTCTCTAAAGTTTGTATTGTGTTTGTCAACTTTTTATCCAAGAATTCCAAGTTTTTCTTAGAAAATTGAATATCTTTTAGTTGTTTAAAGAAACATAAACTTCGAAATTTCGAAGTTTATTGATAAAAAAAATAATTTTCTAATTTTGAACTTTTATCTTTGAAATAGTAGCTATAATTTCAAACTTTTTAAAATAAAACTCTAATGATTTTGAGATTTTTAATGTCATTTCAACATTAATAACAAAATCTTTGAAATAAAGTTAAAATCTCGAATTTTTTGGTAAAAAAACTGGCGAACACAAAACAAATTTTCATGAAAAACTAAGGACATTTTGGACTTTTACGTATCCAAAAGCTTCGATTTTCTGATGTGTCCAACATATAACTTGATTTTTAAATATGAAGTTATATTAGACTTGGTTTCTCAAGTTCCCTTTCTTTTTATGCTCTTACTATTCACCTAAAAATTGAGTTTCTTTTCAGAATTTGGCGGATATTCGATAAGCCATGTAGAGCTTAGCATTATATATAGTATGTATTCATTATCATTTCAAGGGTGTTTTTGTACATGTATTTATCTTGTGCGCTATCGCAAGAATAATTTTTAACGTTAGGTATATAGAAAATTAAGTGTCCATTTCAAAGTATTTAAGTATTTCCCTTGTCATTCTTGAGGATAAGTGATATCTTGACGAGGGCCCAATACAAAGGAACATGCTTGAAATTTCTAGAGTGTTTTCGTAAGTGTTTGTTGTGGGGCTGATTTCGACGGATCGTAACTTTTTATTAAGAGAATCGAGCTTATAAAATTTCAAATTCAATATTCTAAGACCCTATCTATGCTACTCAATTTCAGGGTCCAAACAGTTGTTTAAGATTAGTTTCGAGCCCCCATAAGATTAAGATATCCACCGTCTTTTATTCATGGTCTTTATTCCTTTAGGATTTAACATACTTAAATTAAGGTTTTCTCTTCAGCTGTAACCCATTTTGAGCCGTATCATCAAACAATACTTTATTTTTTCAATTTCGAATTCAATACAAATCAAATTTTGATGCCCCTAGTTTGACATTCATGAGTATTTCATTTAATAAATTTTGGAAGATCATTGACTAGTATTCGGGGTGGTGAATCAATGTCATCCTTTGTGTGATTTTACAAGATTTTTTGGTACATGTGCTCTTTTGTACATTGAGATTTTGCTACATGTCCCCTAACCTTGTTCTTCATGTGCAACTGTTGTTACATTAATTGGCGATTTAATGTTGGCAAAATATTTAAAGAATCGTGATATATTATTTCGGATAGAATTGTGTCTTGTTACGACTATTCTAGAAGCGTTACAGTTTATGTTGTAACAGTTTGCGCAACAATTGCGGCTCATTCACTTTTGGGCTTTTCTATTTCGAATTGAAGTAGGATTCCAGCGTGGATTAATGAGATAATGGGCTAGTGTTCCTAATCCGACTTCAAGATTTGTGTTGACCTAATTTTCTCTATAAATAGGTCATGACCACACCATCTTCACTCACGCCTTTGGAAAGATTTATTTGAGTGTTTTAGCTGAGCTTAGAACGACCTGTGTTCAAGCTTTTAAGGTGTCTTTTACCTCTGCTTTGTAGCCTATATACGGGTGATTGTATTAGAAGCTAGAGGTTAGGTTTTTCAATTGGTTGGGAAACACGTTTAGAAGTCTCGGGAGAGATATTCTGTGGGAATCGAGGGGATCTCGTACTTAGGGGGAGCCTAAGTTGCTGTTGAAGAGGATAGGTGTAGGTTGGGTAGCTAGCGAGGGAGTCGTTGAGTGTAAATCCTTATTGTACCACGTTATCATAGTAAACTGCTTTCCACCGGGCAAAGGCCCTCCAGACGTAGGCACGAATTGCCGAACTGGGTTACCAACTCTGGTGTCTCTTTATTATTCCGCACTCATATCATTTATCTCGTGTTTCTCTAAATTTCAGTAACTGTTGCATTGTCTGTTACAACCCTTTTTGCAACAGCTGCGCAGGTTCAGTAATTTCAGCAACATTGAGATTTAGTTCAAACATTTGAAAAATATCGTTTTTTTTATTCAACGTGTTTATTATGACCACTTCATCAGAATCACATATTTTTTTTATATAGTAATACCACATTTATATCCTAAGCTTATTCTCTGTGGTTGATTTAATTTTATTTTATTGCATCCATATATATATATATATATATATATATATTTATAAATTATTCAACTTCTTCTCTTTCAGTGTTATATTGACAAAAATCAAAACTCTTTGAGAATTATCCACTTGTGGTAAAGTCTTTTCTGCGCCCAATGAGAAAACATACTCCTGCAGAATTTCACAACAGTAAACAACAACTTTCATCCAACACAATTGGTATATTTTTAAAGACCTCGTCGTCACAAATCCATATGACTTGAAATCACTCAATTTCGATTCAAATAAAGAAGATACAAACTTTTGAAATTTTGAGCAAGAAAAAAAAAAGAAAAATTGAGGAAGAGAGATGAGAGAGAGTGTGAGAGTGTCGAATAAAAGAGATGGAAACGCGAAAAAGAGGAAGGAAGAGAGTGTAAACATAATTTAAACAATCATATATAATTAGTCAAGATTTTAGAACTAGATGATTTTCACAAAGCATTAGAGATCGAGAAAACCTACCTCGATCCATGACGAGAGCAACGAAGGCGGTGACAGAATCACCGGAATTTGTTTCTCTCTCTTGACCCCTTTAGTCTTAATAGTTTTTTTATGGCTCATAAAAAATTGTGTAGTGGGTTGAGAGATGACCAATCCCCAGGGTTAGGTTTATATAGATTCACCATCATAGTATATAGGGAAATTACCTTTTATTTATTAAGCAATAGAATTTATCTTATTTATTAATAAACCCTAATAGGTATAATACACTTGGGCCACATTATTTTCCACATACAACGCCCAGTAATGAACTTTAGGAAATATACGGTCTAACATTCTCCCACTTGACCCATGTGTCATATGTCATACCATATAGCCTAATAACAAACATAAGTGCGCATATCATAAGATACATCCATCATTAGATCGGTTACATCATAAAGTCTCTATTAAGCATGAAAACTAATAAGGATAATAGCGGTTGTACGTCAATTTGTCGACATAGTCCCTTTTATGTATAACAATACTAGCTTCACACTTAAGATATTCATAACGGTCCGGCAATAATGTCTTTGTTAGAGACAAAACGAATCTTGATCACATAATGCATTCATTTATATACTAATGTTGTCGACGAAAATCGACAACGTGGAAAACTTCGGGCAGTTCGACCCAAGGCCAGATCAAGTGGCCGCACCCGAGCCAAGTGTGGAAACTCGAAAGTCTTGAGTGTCGTTCCCTTGGCCCGAAGGTATTCTCTGAGGAGAGAATGGGGTGAATGAGGGGTGACTGCGCTTCTTGTGAGCTGCCTACGTACCCGAGTTGCGGGATCAAATCATGACGTAGTTAAAGACGTGTGTATATGCTGTTTGAGGTGCGGAGCCTAGAGGGTGTGCTCGATAGAGGAGACATAGCGCAAAAGAGTCCTCGGCGACGTCTCAGGACTCTAGAATCGAGTGACCTGAGAGAGAATGTGTTTTCTCTCTTGGAGACGAGGAAGATTCTCAGCGGAAAATTCCGAGCGCAACCGTGTGCGTTGGAGATGAGAGAGATTCTTAGTAAAGAATCCCGGGCGCAGCTTGTGCGCGAGAGATTAATCGCTCTTTTAGAGAAACCATGTGCAGAAAGTCTCTGGCAGCGTTTCAGATTTCTAAGAGCGAGTAATCTTGAGGAGGAACGAATGTGTCTCTCTCCCTCACTGAGATAAGGTATTTATAGTGGATGCGGAGGCCTAGCACGGTCTTTGGACGCACCTTGGGAAGCGCACCACGGATTTCGAACGCGTGAGGCGATTCTGGAGCGCGTATGAAGCACGCGACTGCGCACTGGCGCGCCACACCTGGTGGATGACGTGGCGTGGCATGTCTTCTGCGCGCGTGCAGGATGGATTGTGCGGCGCACCCTTTCTTCTGCGCCCCGAGTGCGCGCTTCCTTCGAGTGCGGGGGGCTTCTAGGAGCGTGCTCCCCGCGCATGTTGAGCACGGGGAGCGAGAGCAGGCCGCGCGCGCATGTCGAGCACGGGGAGCGGGAGTAGGCCGCGCGCACGGATGTCAAACACGGGGAACGGGAACAGGATATGCGTGCATGTCGAGCGCGGGGCGCGGGAGCAGGCCGCGCGCGTATCTTTTGCGCTTATGGCGTGGGACGCACATCCGTGGTTACGACGCAAGCGAGCGCGGGCTCGCCTTGGGCCCGTTTGACGTGGGCCTTGATGGGCTTTTTCGTGGCCCGGCCCGTTGGGCCTTCGAATTCGGAATTCGACGCGGGATCCTTCGCAATTCACGAGGAATTTAATAATTTTCGAAAACCACCGACAACATTAGTCCCTCCAAGTTTGTTGCTTGGAGGACTCCGAGCGGCGGACTTTTAGAATTTTCCTGGATGTTTAAGGGAATTCCGCTTCTTGAGTTTTCGTCTTTTAGCGAGCGTGTCGTTGGTGGACATCTTTGTTGTGCCACTTAGAGCGTCTTTGGTTAAAGTAGCGCAGAGCGTACAAGCTAACTCACGGGATCGCTTTGGCGTTTGGGCCAAGAAGCGCAATCGCTTAGTCCGTCTGTGACAAGAAGCGTCATCGCGGATAGAGTAGCGCGTTGCGTACAAGCTAACGCGGGATCGCTTAGTCGTTTGGGTGAATAAGCGCAATCGCTTAGTCGCTTATGACGAGAAGCGTCATTGCGGATTGAGTAGTGCAGGACGTACAAGCTAACTCACGGGATCGCTTAGGCGTTTGGACCGAGAAGCACAATCGCTTATTCGTTGTTGACAAGAAGTGTCATCGCGGTAAATATTCATAAATTATTCTACTTCTTCTCTAGTAGTTATATATTCACAAAAATTAAAACTCTTTGAGAATTATCCACTTGTGGTAAATTCTTATCTGGCTATAAATTTATTTAATTACATTTACAGTTCAACGATTTCATTTTTTAGATTGAAATTCCTCTGCGCCCGATGAGAAAATGTACTCCGGCGGAATTACACAACAGTAAACAACAACTTTCATCCAAAACAATTGGTATATTTTTGAATATCTCGTCGCCACGAATCCATAAGACTTGAAATCACTCAATTTCAAGTTCAAATAAAGAATATATGAACTTTTGAAATTTTGAACAAGAAAAAAACGAAAAATTGAGGAAGAAAGATGAGAGAGAGTGAGAGTGCAGAATAATAGAAATGGAAACGCAGAAAAGAGAAAATAAGAGAGATGAGAGAGAGTGTGAGGGTACAAGTTATATTTGATATTTTACAAACAAGTTCATATGTCAATTCATTATTTTGGTTATTTATTGAATAGTTTTCAAACATTGGTTATATCTAAAACATGATGTTTTATATGGCGTAGTAAAATTACAAATTTCAATATTAAAAGGTGCAAAATTGAGACAAGGTTTTTCACGCTGCTGCGTACTCGTGACACAACCAACTAATTAGAAAAAAATTGCTCTTCCTCTACCCGCCACAAATTCTGGACAAAACTTGGAAGTACCATTAGAGCCAAAATTGGTATTGCTGGGAAGAATATTTTAGTCAATGTGGTCCAATAGCTTATGACTTTATGCTTGAATATATTTGACTCTATACATTAATATAATATGATATATGCATATATATCATATTATATTCAATATATATTTTCTGAAAGGACAGCTTTTTCTAATTATATAATCATATACTTGATACCAATTGCAAGACAAAATGCATGGTTTTTGCAAAAGAGAATTCTTAATGCAAGGAACTTTGATATAAAAACCAAATTTGGATCATATAAATCTTGCAAAAGGGTGATCCCCAAAAGAACAAGAATTGTGATGCGTTTTTTATAGGAAAATTGTGATGTTTTTTTTTCTTGTCATTTAATAGCACACAGCTTACAAGTTACAAGTTACAACCATAAAGACTATACCTATAAAACATGCCGTAAAAACAGTGTCTTATTTGTAGCTACTATATTTGACCAGAACATTAATTTGATTGCCATCAAACAGATTGGTGGGTATTTATTTAGTATTTATATGTTTATGGTGAATTGTCAAAGGAATATATCTGCACTAAAATTGTTGTGCTTCGATGACGACAAAACAAAATTAATGTTATACGCCTAACTTTTTTGGAACATCCGTTCCGTAAATACATTAATAAATATATATATATATATATATTAAATATATATCCGGAAAAGATATCGAGAACAACTGCATGCATGAGTGAGCGTTGTAACAGCAAATTAAAAATTACATAATCTGTGTTACTTTAATTGTTTGACTTACGTAGACCTACAGGTAATTTGGACTTTTCCACGTAGATCGTACACGTGATTGGGAAGGTCCCTAATAAATACATGATTAAAAATAGTCACTCCATTCTTAAACACTGTCTTCAATTTTTTTGTTTTGTTGGCATATTTATATGGCTCTATATATATAATGCATAGCCTATGATCATATATCATATTTGCAATGCTATTTTCTAAGTGTGATGGTCCGGAAAAGAGCGACTTTGAACTCTATAGTAGTTATTAATTCTTTTTAAGGTACGAGTCACCTCAACAAAATAAGTGCCTCTATATATTCCGATAAGTATTTTTAATTTCAATCTCAAAATCAATTGACGCCCATGACGACCAAACAACAATCTACATTTCTCTCTCTCTCTCTCTCTCTCTCTCTCTTATATATATATATATATATATATATATATATATATATATATTCCCATTAGCACTTTGGGTTTGAACTCAAAACCAATTGACACTAAAAATAAATGATTAACCTAACCTATGACAATTGAAAATCTATCCCTTTCTATCTCTCTTTCTCTCATTTCTTGTTCAGCTTTTTGTTACGACGACTAGAATTCAAACAATTGGCTACCTAGGGTTTTAAAAATCCGGCGAGACTAATTCTGGTCCGAGTTTCTAACAATGGAGCTCAAGGAGTACGAGATCAAGCTAAAGGGGGGCAGTCCAATTGTTCTCAAAGGACTTGTCAACATCAAGAACGATTATAACCAAGAGAATTTTGACCATGGCCATAAATTACTCCTCTCATTTTTCATAATTTGTCAATATATAGTTTTACAACACATTTATTAGAGGATCTGATTTCTACTAGAATAATATTTTATATACCACGGCTTTTTGATCAGTTTTTGTCGTCCTGTTCTTGCACTGAATATATGTTGAGTAGAAAAGATAGAAGATATTAGAAGAAAAATTCCTTTAGAACTTTGTTCTCCATTTGAATGACGGAATCGATGACTCAACAATAAAGTCAGCTCAATAATGCCCATGGTGTTTTTGGAGAATTTTTTATTTCTTTTTGCAAAATCTCAATGAGCATAGGATGTATATGTATCATGTATGGCTGAAGAACTCATACATACCAAAGCATTTTGAACTAATACTTTTTAATTGGAACCTCTAATACGAATAAGAAACCAAAAAATGCCAGGAAAAATAATAATGATGAAGAAATAAATGAAGAAGAAGAAGAAGTGATCATATGTGTTATACTATATTATATATCATATATATTATATTATATTATATATATATATATATATATATATATATATATATATATATATATATATAAAATGGTGCAAAGATGGTCCTTTTTTTTGGACCCCATGTAATGTGATTGGGGAACAAATTCACCAGAACTGGGCCTATATATATATATATTGCTTAACATCCTAAAAGCATATGACAAAGTTGCTTAGAACAATAGCAGAGAATCTATCAAAAGCTAAATAATGGAGTATATATAGAAGAAAATATATAGTTATATAATTATATAACCGATTATGTTCGCGTTTTAGCTAATAATATATGCTAAATTTGTGGCCCAAGTCAATTTCAAGATCCTATGGCCTTCCTTTTTCGAGTAGGAAGTTTTAGCTTTGTGTGTATATCCGATTATGGAAAAATGATTTAACATGTGTAAAGTTGTGGTATTATTATAACCGTTTTTTTTTTTTTTTTATTTATTTATTTTGGTATTACTATAACTTAATTGCATGTTAAAACTGAAAAAAACACATACACACACGCACAACACACGTAACCATATAGGAAAGGGAAAATTTGAGTTTGACTCGATATGAACTTGGATATATTGCATTAATACTAGCTAGCTTTTGAAGCAGGAATCTAGTTCTTATCTGCAATATATAAAATGACTATTTTTTCCTTAGAGATTTGATGCTTAAAGGGAATGCATTATTGAACAAAGATTGATAACCTGTCTTGTAAAAGGGAATTCATGGAGATCCATTGAATCTAAGTTAGTTTTTTTGTTCATCTATTATATATATGTTTGTATATATAGATATATGAATTAATTTGTTAGTTCCTGTATTGTGTTTTATATTTGATTAACTTCTCTTCATGATCATGTAAAAGCATTATTATGAAGTAATTTGGAGCACATTAAAAGTCTAGTACTTATATGTCCCCCTATGAACACACACAAATCTTGCTTGACTCTGTGTGTGTGTGTGTGTGTGTGTGTGTGTGTGTGTGTGTGTGTGTGTGTGTGTGTGTGTGTGTGTGTGTGTGTGTGTGTGAGAGAGAGAGAGAGAGAGAGAGAGAGTGAGAGAGAGAGAGAGAGAGAGAGGAGTTACTTTAAATATAATTGTCATATAATATTGAAATAAATTACAGAAAAAAGGATTCCATTTGTCATTTTTTTGCGAGTTTGCAAAATAACTATAGTTAGAAATCCTTTTCTAGGGTTATATTGCTTGATAAAGAGAAAAACGAGTAGAAGAAAGGATTCTTAGCCTACTAAGCTTATTAGCTCTTACAAAAGAAGAAGAAGATGAAGAAGAAGAAGAAGAAACAGCCTTTGAGGAGAGAAAGAGTGATCACATGGAGGGACGTTAATTCCTTCAATGCTCTCAATTTTCCATTTCACGTACGCCAATTTACCGAATATAAAAGTATTCTGTTAGTTGTTATACATGCCTGCAAAAGAAAAAAGAAATAAAAAATCATTTAAATTAATTAAGCATATGTAGCCAAAAACAAGTTCAATTTTAAATTATATATTTCTTGGAATTTCTCATACCGTAATCCCTCGGCATTTTGCATTTATAGCAAGCCGTCCTGCTAGCGTAGTTGTGAGTTCCACACCCAACTCTGTTACAATAACAGCAATGCACTTTCATATTAGCTAACCAAATAATCACCTCTCAACTATGCATATATATCATCTACATTTTACAATATATACTAATAAACTAACATAAATCGAAAACATCTTCAAAATTTCAAACAAGTGCTTATATATCCTCTGTTGGGCTGGCTAATAATATATATAACTCCTTGAAAACATACTTGAAAAAAAACAAATCCTACATCAACTTTGTTATTACTCATATGTTGAATGTATATCATGTTACCGCAAAAATAAAAACAAGAAATACACAAGTATAGAGTAAGTGCTTTGCTGCTTGAGCTTACTTACACACACTACAATACTTTAAAAAAAAGGTCCATTAGAAAAATATTCAATTAACGTTTAGTAAATTTTAGATAAATAGTCTGAAAAGATAAATACTCAATTTCATGTACCAAACGTTGACTATTTATCTAAAATTTACGTCTCAAAGTGATTATTTACTTAAGATTTATCAACTGTTGACCATTTACCAATGTCAAACTTTTAATTGACTATTTTCCTAATTAAACCCCAATTAATATCAATAACCACACGTGTGGCATGCAATATAACTCAAGATTGAATGACTACTTTAGTGAGATAATGATGTATAAAGACACACTGAGTAGATAATAAAGAGAATGTGAGATGATTGCATTCTTTAGATAAAAGTCAAAGATGATGAGTTTGACCGACCTAGGGCAGCACCAGTCGCCGGTCTTCCAGCCGGCGGGAGGGAGGGAGGGGTCGGAGGAGACGGCGGAGGCGTGTGGGGCCGCGCAGACGAAGCACTGAGCGCGGCTGGCGTAGTTGTGGGCCCCGCAGTGGCAGTACCAGTCTCCGGCGAGGGCCTCTCCTTTGAACACGTGTGTGGAAGGGTCGGGCCCGCCGTACTTCGGGTACTCGCACCGCTGGCACTGCTCCCTCTTCTTGAAGTTCAAATGCTGGCACGCTCCGCACATCCAGTCGCCCGATCCCCAGCTTTGCATTCTCTGCTCCCATTGCATCATCATCACCAAAATATTTTAGTTAATATAATATATTATATATGAAACAAGAAACTAGCTAGATATATATATAGCTCTAGTTGGAGAAATAATGTGTGATGGATTGATTGTGCTAGGGAGGGTTTGTATTTATAATGAGTCTATTTTGATTGAGAAAGAAAAAGAAACAATAACAATCCAATAGTATCTGCATACGTAAGAATGATTTACTTAAGATAAATAATCTATGTATGTGTTGCATGACAATAGAAATCATGCCTATGCATGTAAAACAATGGATGTTTTTTTTTTTTATTATTATTGTTATTGTTGATTGTATAATAAGGACAAGTTTATTTAAAATTCAAAGACAATAGTTTATGAAGTCTAACCGTGAGAGAGAGAGAGAGAGAGAGATTGAGATTGGTGAAAGAAGACTGTTTTGGGCAAGAGAACTTGCTGTGTAATTTTTTTTTTTTTTGCCTTGTATAATTGTGTAGAGAATACAGATGTGAGTTTCGGTGATATATTAGTGTTTGAGTTCCGAGGGTTTATATAGTAGTTGGGGACGAACTCCACAAATGTAGGGTCCACACGGATGTTCCTATTCTCTCTCTCTTCTTCTTCTTCATCATCTCTTTCCTTAAGGAAGTATATGGAATCTTGAAGAGAGATTACTTCAAAATGAGTTTATTCGTTACTCAACTAGCTATAGTTCTCCTTTAAAGAATTTTTAAAAAAATATATCATTGACATAGAAGGGCAAAAATGAAAAAAAGTGTCGTTCCTTAACTACTTAATAGAATACAAACTCCAAAATAAAATTCCAACCGTGACCCATGCTTTTATTTATTTATTTATTTTTATTTTTATTTTCCTTTTGCTGGATTCCCTAATTCATTATTGCAAAAATCCAACAACTTTTTCTTTCTTAGCAATATTCCAATGCTCTCTCTTACATTATAGTGAAGGTCATATAAGGGGGCGGTTACTATTTGACAAAGAGCCAATTAGAATATTTTTTTTCTTATATTGCTAGAGCATCTATATTTATTCATTTTGACTCAGAGAATTAATTGAACATTAATCAAGATTAGCATGAATTTGAAATGCGTGATAAACTCCTTTAATACATCTCGGCCACACATTATTACGCAATCTTGCATGAAAATTGCAACCCTATCTCACTTCAAAATTAGGACGTATTTGATGGAGGACCATATATGAACACTTTCTTGGGAAAAATATTTATAATAAAAAGGCAATGGAGCATGTAGTTTGTTGGTTACAATTTGAATGGGACTTTAACCTTTTAACCGAGGGCGGAGCTACATGGGACTTGGGTGGGCAAATGTCCTCTCTGGACTTTTGAAAATTATGATTTTATCCTAAGTTTTTATTTATCAATTTTATAGTTTTAGCCTATTTATATGATTATTTAAATTTACCTCTCCCTGATTTTTTTTTTTTTTTAAAGTTGTCCGCATGACTTCAATTATTAGCTCCACCACTGCGTTTAACCGATGGCGTCAAGTGACACGTCAATTTTCACACGAGGATAAATTGACTTGGTTAATTGTTTTAAATGATGAGACATAGAGACACACACACGTAACTTATTTGAGTCGTTTTTATGTAAAACCTCTAGGCTCTAACGACATGCAAAATTATATACGTACTAACCTAACCTTTGTTCTTAGTTATTAACGCTTGTACAATATACATTAGTACAAAAAAGACCTTTGGGTGCGACTTTTTTCGCACCAAAAGTCAATTTTCGAACACAAAAATATCTTTAGGTGCGACTTTGGATGCGACTTTTCCGCACCCGAAAGTCCGCACCTAAGAGTCTTTGGTGCGAAAAGTCGCACCCAAAAGTCTTGACTTTCGTGTGCGACATTTAGGTGCGATTTTCCGAACCTAAAGTCGCACCTAAAAAATCACAAAAAAAAAATGGCGACGGCTTATACAGGCCAGGTATCCCCGTCCCTCTTGCACAGAGCTAGCAAGATTGCCATGGCGTTTTCCTTGTTCCGAGGGAGACCCGTCCAGGACCGGGATGGCTCCGGCCTCCGCTATCAGGAATCAAACCCTACACACACGGTCAAACACACACACACATACACACCCATACACAAAAAAACACATATACACAAACACTCACCCACACACACGGTCAAACCCAAAAATCAAACCCTAGAATCCAGAATAAAAATTGGGGAAAAGAATTTCTTTACCGAATCCAAAAACCCTAAAATCAATTCCAAACCCTAATCCTAAAATCCATCTCAAGTTTGATTTCTTACCTAATCTTTGTGAGATTCACTCTTTTCGGGGGTTACTCTCTCTTCCTCCGGCGTTCTTTCTCGGGCGGCGGCCACGGCGAGCTCGCGGCGGTGGCGCTTTGCTCGGTCGAGGCGCGCGGTGGAGCTCGGTTGAGGAATTGAGCTACGTGAAGACGAAGAAGACGAAATGGAGGAGATGTATCGGCCGATACTCTTCTCTCGGCTCTTTCTCTCCTTCTCTCGGTCTCTCTCTTTCCCTTTCTCTCTTCTTTCTTTTCTTTCTTTCCTTTCCTTTCTTTCTTTCTTTTCTTTTCTTTTCTTTTTTTTTTCCTTTCCCGTTTCTCTCTTTCTCTCGTGTTGGTGAAAACAAATAAGAGGACTTTTGGGTGCGACTTTGTCGCACCCAAAGGTATGATGAACTTTTGGGTGCGACTTTTCGCACCCAAATTTAAAAAAATCAGCGAAATTTTTTGTGCGACTTCAGTGACTTTTGGGTGCGAAAAAAGTCGCACCCGAAAGTAGTTTTGGGTGCGAATTTTAGGTGCGAAAAATCGCACCCAAAAGTCATCCGCACCGAAAAAATGTATTTGTTGTAATGATATATGGATTGAAGAGTCACATGGATTCCACAATATATAAGTGTCCATATGGGAATATGATATTAGTGAAGTTTTGCAATTACAACGATATCATCGTTGAAGGAGAAAATCATAGTATTATTTACGGTCTGAAGAAAAGATTTATCCCTTTATTTTCAGCACTTTTAGTTTAATTCTATTTAGTTTGATTGGGTTAGTAGGAACCTGAATTCAGTGAATATATAAGAATGATTATATATACGAAATTTCGGCACAAGAGATAAAGTCAGTGTCGATTTTGAGATGACATTAATATTCCTACATATATAGTATGCAATCTTCTTAGTACGTAGATTATTATATTGTAGTATTATAATTATTATTCGTGATTTCCACTTAATGATTATTCACGTCCACGATAATTTTCAGCCCAACTTGGCAAACAAAACCTTTCTCAGAAGGAGGCTTATGTTCAAATGCGATAAGACAAGTTAAAAAGCTTCATAGATATAAAGTTATTTTCTTATCTCTTTTTCCCCTCCATAGTAACTTTCTTTGACAATAAAGGGAATTTATTCCCCATGAAATGCACATCCATCGCCAAATAAATTCCTTCTATCTAGCTTGTCTCTATTTTCTTTTTTCTTTTATAAATATATCAATAATTGAAATGCCATTCGAAGATTCATATCCATATTGCTTAGTGTATATATCTTTTTTCCTATGCTTTGCTTTCTAGTAACCTATTAATGCTTATAAACTATATGCATTTCTGGGTTCAATTATTTGATATGACATATTGGGGTACGTTATTTATCGTGATAAGTTTTACGTGTCATTACGTCATTCCCTGCAGAAGCCAACGACCCGGTTTCGTTATCAAATCTCATATCTATATTCACGTAGGAGAATGTTTACGTATATACACATACGTATACATATATATATATATATGTACAATGTCTCGTCTCTTTTCTATCTTTTTACGTAAAAAGTATTTTACTTTAAAAACTGGGTGTGACGAGAATAAGATTCGCGGCGAACAGACGCTGAGCGTGAAGAGATAAAATATAACACAACAGCTATATATAAATGTATACGTGTGTACAGGATCTAGAAAAGCTTATCAATGGGGCAAATTTTAAAAAAAAAATCAGGGGTGCTAATTTTTAAAAAAAAGCAAGTGTGCTAATTTGTAAAATTTTAAGGTAATTTTTTTTTAAAAATGAACTAAAAATGTAAAAAAAAATTGAGGGGGTCACGTGACCCCCCTGGACCCCATGTCACTGCGTATGTCTATATGGTAGACATATTACGACAATATGGAGGAGAGTGATCAAGCATAAATCTGGAACTTCTAAACCTTGTTTTTGGATGAGATTTCTTAAGTAAATCACTTTTTATTTTGTTACAAATTTATGTCAAATCTCACTTAAAACTAAATAAATTTAGGGATAAATTTTCATTTTATGAGATTAAATTTAGTATATTATTCCTTGATATTCTGTTTTTCTTGGACGATTATTAAAAATCTAAAAAGACTAGAATAATGTATCTCAATACCAATATAAGTTATAGTTTTTTATATTATGTTTAACCGGAAATAAGATGTCACACACAATGATGAGACAGCGTGTGTCTCGAGATGTTTTGATACAATATATGAATAATAAAACAAGTTATAAAATAAAGACACAATGAACTATTAACTCATTTTGATGCAATGTCACCTATGTCTAGAAGGCGCTATTGCCCAATGAAAATGAAATTCACTAAACAATAAGCAGTCAATAGTACACGTCGTTCTTATACGAATGATGACCTATCCAGAACCATTTTCCTATAACTATTCATAAATTTCAAATCGGAATCCCCTAGAGGTAAGATCCCTCCACTTTCACTCAAACACCCACCCAAGTGTTCGCTTCTTTCAATTACAATGAGCGTTAACAATACTCACGAATTACATACCAACACTAGTACAAAAAATAGCATCAGGTGCAACGTTTTTCGCACCTGAAAGTGCAAAAGTCGCACTTGATGTCACTTTCAGGTATGAAAAAGTCGCACCTGACACTAGTACAAAATATAGCATCAGGTGCGACTTTTTTCGCACCTGAAAGTGCAAAAGTTGCACCTGAAAGTACTTTCAGGTGCGACTTTAGATGCGACAAAGTCACACCCGAAAGTCCGCACCTGATAATCCTCTTGATTATCAGGTGCCAAAAGTCGCATCTGAAAATCTTGATTATCAGGTGCGACTAGTCGCATCTGAAAGTCTTGAAAGTCCGCACCTGATGCTCTTTATCTTTTAAAAAAAAAATTAATATGCTGATTATATATTAATTTTAACCTAAACTAATTTTAACCTAAACTTAATTTTAACCTAAATTAATCACATTATTATAACCTAAACTAATTTTAACCTAAACTTAATTTTAACCTAAAGTAATTTTAACCTAAACTTAATTTTAACCTAAACTAATTTTAACCTAAACTTAATTTTAACCTAAACTAATTTTAACCTAAATTTAATTTTAACCTAAACTAATCACATTATTATAACCTAAACTTAATTTTAACCTAAACCTTATTTTAACCTAAACTTAATTTTAACCTAAACTAATTTTAACCTAAACCTAATTTTAACCTAAACTAGTTCTCACAAATCCATTCGGGTTTGATTTTCTTACCAAAATGTCCGTGAATTCGGTCTCGCCGCTCGCGCGATAGCTCCGTCATGTCTCGGGCCGCGTCTCGTCGTCTCGAACCATCACCGTGGGCTCTGCGTAGCCCGCCCTAATCGAGTCTAGACCCTCGATAATCAAAATCAAACAACACAAACTCATTAACAATTCAAATCACCATCAAAGTCCCGAGCTATCAAATTTTCTTTCGAAACAACCATATCAATAACAACTCATTATTACGGCCAAAAACAACCCCCACGACCATATACCCAAATGGCCAAAAACAAACTACACTCATATACCCACACGACCAAAAACAACCCCCACGGCCAAGTCAAATTTCACACGGCCAAGACTAAAATTCCACACGGCCAAAGGAATCCACACACGGCCAAAACAATCCGAGGTCACCCAATCGTCCAAATATCAAGAACAACCTTGATTACTCAATCCCAAATCATATTTTCGAGTACAATAACATCAAATCACATCCAGAAAATCAAAACCCCTAATTATTCAAATTCAAAACCCTAAATACCTAATTCCCGTCCAAAATTCAATGGAAATTCCAACAAAATCATCTCAATTTCACAATTTCAAGCAATAAACATCACCACCGAGCCTAATTAAACATCAAAACTCAATCAATTCTTCGAGATTTCTCATTGAAATTAAAAACCTCCAAAATGAATTTCAAACCCTAGATCCAAAAAATCCATTTCGGATGACACAATTTCTCACCTATTTCAAGGGATTCGGCCTCCCCGGTGTGGTCTCTCTCTTTCCCGGCGTCTCTTTCTCGGGCGGCGGCCACAGCGAGCTTGCGGCGGTGGCGCTCTACTCGGCTGGGACGCGCGCGCGGTGGAGCTGTGATGGCACGCGAGGGTTGAGCGAATAGGAAGAAGAAGAAGGTGAGGAAAGGATGATGGTGGTCGGGATGGTGATGAGGGATGGTTCTCGTTTGCTGGAATTTTTTTTTCTTGTTCTCTGCAGGTGACTGAGCGAAATGAAGAGGAAGAATAGAAGAAAAACGAGGAAGATAAAGAAAGAAAGAAGGAAACGAATAGAAAATTTTTTAAACAATCAGGTGCGACTTTGTCGCACCTAAAAGTTTTTTAAACTATCTGGTGCGAAAAGTCGCACCTGATACTCAAAAGAAAAAATAATTTAAGCGAAATTTTTTGGACTTCTGGTTGACAGTCTGGTGCTACTAGTCGCACCCGAAAATAATTTAGATGCGACTTTTAGGTGCGACTAGTCGCATCTGATAGTCATGCGCATCATAAAACCAAATTTGTAGTAGTGTGAAAGTCCGCACCTGATACTCTTAGGTGTGAAAATCTGCACCTGAAAGTCATTACTATCAGGTGCGATAAATTTAGGTGCGACTTTTTGCACCAAATGTCGCACCTAAATTTACTCCAAAACAATATATTAAGGCGGGATATAGAGTTTCAGATGCGACTAGTCGCATCTGAAACTTTAGTGCCAAATGTATCAGATGCGATTCATCGCATCTGATACTCATTCCCACCTAATATTTTGGCGGGATACAATACAATCAGATGCGACTAGCCGTATCTGAAACCTTTGGCGCTAACGTTTCAGATGCGACTAGTTGCATTTGATTCTAGAATCAGCATATAAAAAGATTCTATTATAATCAATTTTTTTTTTGTAAAATTAATTAAATAATTTTAATAATAATAATTATATAATATTAATTAGAATAATAATTATATATATGTTGATTCATATAATAATTATATAAATCATTTAATAGAAATTCTAATATTAACAACATAAAAGTTGATAATTTACGTTCAATAAATTAAAAAATTACAACCTATTCATTTTGCTTCCCTTTTTCACTCGGAGGGTTCCAATTCTTCAATGCACGACCTTCTCTTCCGCCAGATCTTCTTCGTGCGCCTTGGCGTCCTGGTGCGCTGCCGCTCGGACGATGCCGCTGAAACTCTACCGAATCTGGCGTCTGAGCATTCGGCATTGAAGCTGATGGCGGCGTCTGAACATTCGGCATTGAAGCTGATGGCGGCGTCGTCCCAGGGTGCAGCATCGCGGGGGATATTTGCATGGGAGACGGATGCTGCTGTGTGTAGGCAAAGAACTGTCGCTGAAAGGCCTCCATCTGAGCTCGTTGCTCACACCTCATCTCTTCCATTGTGACCTGTTGTGCGGCCAACGCTGCTTGTAGCTCGCTAACCACTGGATCTGGAACGGGCCTCGATGATGAACCTAATGACGAGCTCTCATCCTGAGCCTGAGCCAAGAGATACGAGGATCTCGGGATCGAGAGACCTATCCCAACATACCAATCTTGACGTTGCCCGAGAATAGTATCCATCGCGTACTGCTCCGTCTGGTCTATGTCAAACGTTTGGCCTGACTCCGCTGCTTGTCGCTGAATATCCTCGACTTGAGTTCTAATTCGCGCCTTCAAACATATGTTAAAAAAATTATTAAGATTATCGAATATTGATTATTAAGTAATTAACACAAGTAACTTACAAATGCTTGTTTCGCCCAATCTATCGTCCAGTTGCCTTGATCATCTTGATGTTTTTTCTCCCACGTGTCTAACGCCGAAGCCAAAGTCCAATCTTCCCTACTCTGCAGTTTTTATCAAAATATGAGTAATGTATTTATTGCAAAATAAATATTACAAAATTAGAATAAACTTACGTTCAAATGTCGATGAGCCAAGAAATAAATCGACCCTTGTGTGGACTTCGTTTTCTTGTTCTTTGAATTGTCCCTGTTACGATCAGACTTTTTATGCAAATATGAAATTGCGTTATAATTCGATTTGATAGAAGATAACATAATTTTTTTGAATTATACATTACCTTCCAATCGTCACTTGCGAAGTTCTTTATCACCTTCTCCCAATCGTCTTTCTGATATCATTTTGGTATTTCTTTCTTGGTGACATTTATTTGCCAGCAACATTTACCTAAGAACGTCCCTGATAATCTAGACTTTTAGTTGCGAATGATAGTCTGGTCAATCCGATGACGAAATCAATCCGCCGGAAGTAGCTCCTCGGTCTCATCATCCTTGTACACGAAAGTGTACTCGGAATGAAGTGCGCTCAAAATATTGCCCAACATCTGGGGCGTCACTTCATTCCAATCATGAACTGTGACCGGGATATGGACTTTCATCAAAGCGCCGACGCGGTTGTTGAATACTCCTACCTTTTTTTTTATTGTTTTCCTTACATCCTGGTAGAAGGTTTGGTTGATTGGGTCCCACCTAACAACCTTCGCATCGGGTACCCCATGCGCTGCTTTTGCCGAAGTAGAGCCGGTCGTTGGTCCCCTTGTTTTCTTAGGACCTTGGGAACCCACTGTCTCTAGCGGAGACCCATCTCCACCTGCTCCTAAACGGTGTAGCGGAGACTCATCTCCACCTGCTCCACCTGCATCTGACATCCTGTAAGATGAAAACAATATTAGTAAATAAATATTAGTTTTCTGTTTTAAAATAAAAGTGGACGGCACCACAGATTTTATTATTAACAAACCTCACATATGGCGAAGGAAAACCGTGGTTACATACTAGTAAATAAACATACTAAAAAGATATTACTTATTCATCGTCATCTATGCCTATAATGTTAATATCCTCTTCTATACCGACATCAACATCTTCTCCCTAAAAACGACTCGTCTCTCATTTTCCTCATCGTCTTCTTCATCATCGTCAACGACAGTCACTAACTCAGCTTCATCGGTTTCGTGTCGATGATTCAGACGCTCGATGTTTGACAATTCTATTGTCAATGGGATCGATGCTGAGTTGGAGGGGTCAACTTCAGGAATGTCCCAAATCCCTCGATGATTGTATTCCTGGACGATTTCCCAGTCGCCGCCTTTAACAAGATCTTCGATGTAAAAAACTTGTTTCACTTGAGTCGCGAGTACGTACGGCTCCTCTTTAAACCACTGTTTCGCAGTATAAGCACTCATTTCTCCAGTAGTCTTATCCGTGTGCACTAGTCGGTTTGTATGATACTTGTCACCGTACCAAATGCATTTGAACAATAAAACACTACAGTTATGCCTATAGTTCAACACGATGACGTCTTCTATTCGACCATAGTAAGTGAAATCATCCACAAGCATACATACACCGTTATTTTGAGTGACTCGTTGATTATCGCGACGACGAGTGATGAACTTCACGCCGTTTACAAAGCAGCTCAGATATTGATATGCGACTTGAAGGGAACCGATGGAAAGCAAATAGAGCTCGTCAGACACATCAGAGCCACTAGCTTTCATATAAAAAATCTGGTTACGAAAGAAAGCATTGATTAGCACTTGTGCGTTTATCAAAAAATTGCATTGATATTGTGTTATTACCTTCTTCTCAAACCAAATTTTGAACCTCTTTCTATGCTCCGCTTCAATATCGCGAACTCCAGATTCGCTCAAGAGATCTAAATGCTCACTGCTGTTAAAAACATTACTCAAATAGCAATATATACAAGAATGAATTGAAACGCATTCTCAATGATAACTTACGTCAAATATAGATCCACTTCAGGACAGTTAGTATAGATGTACCACTCCGCATTCTCTTTCTGTTCATCGTCTAATACTATCGGCTTCATCATCCCATAAGGCACACACATCTCGGATCGAAAAACAGAGAGCTCTCGTACTTGAACTTCATTGACACTTTTTTTTTATCTTCAAGATACCTTACAATGAACGTTAGAGCTTCTTCTACAACATAAGCTTCCACAATAGAGCCTTCTGGTCTAGCACTATTTTTGACAAAATGTTTTAACGTCCCAAGGTATCTCTCAAATGGGTACATCCACTGCATATGCACCGGGCCACCATATAACGCTTCCTCTGGTAGATGAATCGCCACGTGAACCATGATCGTGAAAAAAACAGGTAAAAATATCATCTCAAGCTTACACAAGATCTCGATGATGGACTCTTGCACATTTTCAAGATCTTCTACTCTCAAGGTTCTCGAACTTATCAACTTGAAAAAGTTGCAAAGCTCGGAGATCGTCTACTGTATTTCTTTTGGCACAAAAGGGCGAATACCAATAGCCAACAACCTCTGCAAGATCACGTGGCAATCGTGCGACTTCAAACTTATGAGTTTTCCGTCAGCAGTAACATTTTTCTTCAAATTCCCTGCGAGTCCATCTGGGAATTTGACAGATTGTAGGAACTCGGTAAATCGCTGCCTCTGATCAAGGGTTAGAGTGTATGATGCTCGCGGTTTGTACCAACAATCCCCTTGTTTTTTCAAGTGGAGAGCGGTCTTGATGTCCAAGTACATCAAATCAAATCTCGCCTTATCGGTGTCATAGTTCTTCTTTTCTAAGCTGAGCATGGTTCTGAGAAGATTCTCGCACATGTTCTTCTCTATGTGCATGAAGTCCATGTTATGCTTCAACTCCAAATCTGACCAGTACGGAAACTCGTAAAAGATGCTTTTCTTGGCTCAATTTAGTTCGCACTCGGCTCGCTTTCGTTTTCTGCCCACGGAGCCGGCGTGTTTGCCAGTTGTCGTGCAAGACACACTAGCCAACTGAGCGAGTATGTCTTGCGGAGTCAACTTCTCGGGTTTACTGCGTTTCTCGTGGCGATCCTTGTAGTGATCGGTGTTTTTCCTCACTTGGTGATGCGTACGCAAGAATCGACAATGGTCGTAGTAGACGATCCTGTTTCTGACTTTCAAAGACGGCGTGCCAAGGTTGCACGTAGGGCAAGCGAGATACCCTTGGCCACTCCATCTCGATAAATACGATCGAGCCGAAAAATCGTTTATCGTCCAGAGTAGCGCGGCACGCAATCAAAACACTTCATCGTTGGCGTCATCTCGAACGCGGAATCCGGTCTCCCACAGTTCTTTTAGCTCTTCAACAACTGGCTGCAAGAACACGTCCATGTCTTTTCCTAGTGAGTGAGGCCCTGCGATCAAAAGCGTCAGCATCAGGTACTCTTTCTTCATGCACAACCAAGGCGGCAAGTTGTACGCAGTTAGTACCACATGCCACATGCTGTACGATAGACTCATTTCTCCGAACGGATTGAATCCATCCACAGCAAGTCTAAGCCGCACGTTTCGAGGCTCTGCAACAAAGCCTGGGTATCTCTCGTCAAGGTTTTTCCACGTCGTATCATCTGCGGGATGTCGCAGAACACCAACTTCCCTGACGCGATCTCTTTCATGCCACTGCATCAGAAGCGACGTGTGTCGAGACGCGTAAAACCGCTTCAATCGATCTTTCAGGGGAAAATATCGCAAAATCTTTTGCGGTATCATTTTCCCAGTTGGCTTTCATCTGCTCTCGTTGCATACTGGGCACACGTCGGCTTCGGCGAGATCTTTTCGAAATAGGACACAGTCATTAATGCACGCATCGATCATCTCGTATCCCATGCCAAAATGCTTCAGCCTCGCCTTTGCCTCGTAATGCTTCTCCGAAATTTGATTACTAGCTAGATGAGACTTCCTCAAGAGCTGCAAGAGTTCTGTGAACGACTTGTTCATCCAATTTTTCGTGACTTTGAGGTGCATCAACGAAACCAAGAAGGACAAAGAAGAAAACTCTTTGCATCCAGGGTATAATTCCGCTTCCAACTCGGCGAAGAGGTCTTCCACTTGCTCCTCTGCACGTACCTCGCTATGGGTCGGCTCCGTAGCATCGTCGAAATCCTCGTGATCCCTGATATCCTCCACAGCACCGTGCAATCCTCCTATTCCTCTCTGATCTGTTCCTCTGATAGAATCTTCTTCATGAGGAAGGACGACACGCTCGAGCTCGTCATGATGATACTATTTTGTGTAGCCTGGGGTAAATCCATTGTTCAGCAGATGATTCCTGACGACCCCGATGTCGTGTCATCTCACGTTGTTGCAAGGCTTGCAAGGACACCGATATTTGTCATTTTCGTTAGGGAATCTTCTTGCAGCACGAATAAACTCGTTAACCCCGATTTTGTACTGCAATGTCACCCGATTATTCTCCGTGATCCAATCTCTACTTGGATTGGACATTTCGCCGAATGAGAGCAAAAAATGAAAGTTGTGGAGATTTATTGATAAAGGACGGAGAACAAAATGAAAGAGAGATTATGAATTGTATGTTATTTTGAAGTCGGATTGAATAAGTTGGGAGTTTTTAGACTAATTGATTCGAAACTCTACCGAAATTTCGGCAGAGTTTCACCTATTATACTAACAAACCAAAAACCTGCAAAATTATTTAAAGACATATACAAACCATCCAGAACTATCCTACACATTAGCTCAGCCCTAAACCGAACCTCCGTGGTTCGGTCACAACCTTTTATAAATGAAAAACCGAAATAAACAAAATATCACAAACTATCAAAACATGTCACTAAAATTACAATTTCATTACATGTTAAATCAACTAAACAAACTTATCACAAATTAATCAACTAATTATAAACCAAGCAACATAAATGTAATTATTAAACTAATTACAATTTCTAGGTAATAATTTACTTACAATTAATCTAAATTAATTAAAAGCAAAAAACTTAAAAATGTCACAAACTATATCAAAACATGTCAAAAAACAATTAAAACTTAATTTTAACCTAATTAATTTACAATCAATTTAAAATTTTAACCTAAACTAATAGAATTATTAAACTTAACCAAATTACTAAACATGTGAAATTATCAAATTAATACTAATTAAGTTACACATTAAAACTAATCTAATCTAATTAAAATTACTTAACACAATGTACAAATTAATTAGTAACAAACCTAAACTAAACATATACATATATACATATACTATTACACAAATATACAATATTAATACAAAACATATATATATATATATATATATATATATATATATATATATATATACAATACTTATGAAACAGAAAAAAAATAAGACTAACCTTGCGCGCGTCGGAGATTGAGCAGGGGGCGGCGGAGACGGTGAGGTCCAGTGGCTGAGGCGTTGTCGGAGATGGAGCAGGGACGGCGGAGACGGTGAGGTCCGGTGGCAGAGCTGGTGCAGCTTCGGCTGATGAAACAAAGAAAAATAGTGAGAGAAAAATAGAGCCAGAGATAGAGTGAGAGAGAGAGAGAGAGAGAGAGAGAGAGAGAGAGATAACCTGGTGGAGCAGGGACGGTGGCTGTGGTGACTGAGCTAGGATGTCGGACCTGAGGCGCTAGCTTGTGGTGGTCCGGTGGCCAGATGAGGCGGAGGACCTGAGAAGGGCGCTTGTGGTGGTCGGCGAAGTGTTCTCATGCGAAGGAAGAGTCAGAGAAGAGAGGGACATAGGAGATGGTGGTCGGAGTCGGCTTTGAGACCGAAGAAGAGAAGTTAGCAGAGAGGGAGAGAGAAAAACAAGTTTACAAACTCGTTTGAGCAGCTACTGAGAAGAAGAATCGACCTGGGTTTTTAAACAAACCCTAATAATCAGGTGCGACTTTATCGCACCTGATAACTCTTCAGGTGCGACCTTGTCGCACTTGATAACTCTTCCGGTGCGACTAGTCGCACCGAATCATAATTAAAAAAAAATTCATTCGCCACATCAGATTAATGAAATAAAAGAGGGGGAGATAAGGGCCGCCTAAAAATTTTAACTATCCGATGTGACAAAGTCGCCCCTGAAAGTTTGAACATATTTTCAGGTGCGACAAATCGCATCAGATAGCCAAAATCAAAAGACAATTTGAGCGAATTTTTTGGGCTTCTAATTGACTATCTGATGCGACTAGTCGCATCTAAAAGTCATTTAGATGCGACTTTTAGATGCGAGTAGTCACATCTGATAGTCTTGCGCATCAGAAAACAAATTGTGTAGTAGTGCAATCTATCACTTATATAAGTGGAACCAACAAGATAAAAATACAAGCATACCACAAATAGTTTCTCAACACACAATCGTACATGCTCAAGAGCACATAATAAAGAAATATGCGTAAAAAGAACCACTAAAGGAAGACTCTCTCGTTTATAGTGGTAGGCAAAGCTGGATGTCGAATTAGAGTTTCCCAATTCAAACTGCGTAGAAAGTATTTGTTGCAGATCTTGCACGTAGAAAATCGTGTGCAGAAGATATCGCAGTTGACAAGATGTCTCAACAAGTTGTGAAACATGTTGAGGGATATCTTATCAAAGAACCTATATTGATAAAAAAAAAGCCAGTATATAACACACATTAATAAATTTTTATTAACGAAAAAAATATCTCTATTATCTCTCTTTACCAAATCAAGTCAACTTTAATCGAGTTAGTCCTTACTTATTTTACTCTTAAATCCAAATCTCTCTCTCCTTTTGTCTTTCTTTCTTCTTTTTTTTTTCTTCTCTTTTTTGTGATTTTTATGCCTATCTATTAGAGACTCTGCCACGTCAGTACACGAGTCTATGGAGCCACTTCAGCAAGGAGTTGGTTAAAAGGTTGTTAGGAAGTCAACAATATTCTGTTAGATAAGAATGTATATATAATACCTTGTAACAGATATAACGATTATTCATTCAATCAAATATAAAAACACTTTCAGTGTAGAGAAAGAGAATTCGAACCTTCTCTCTAGCAAACCCTAGATCGATTCTTCTCTTGGTATCAGAGTAGCAATGGCAATTGATACGTCCAATTCGGAGTCGTCATCACAAGCGAATCCTCTCCTTTGTCAAGTTGCTTCACCTTTCTCTGCTTCGCTGAGCGCGGCGATCTCCGTGAAGCTTGACAAGGAAAACTACCTGATCTGGCGTTCTCAGATTTTTTCGGCGATAAGAGGCCATAACATGCAAGGTATGGTCTTCCGAACGAAGACATGTCCACCAGAGTCTATCGTCACGATTGATCAAGCTGGGAATAGAACTGCCTCTCCAAATCTAGAGTTCGACAATTGGAATCGCGATGACCAATTGTTGGTGAGTTGGCTCCTCTCGATGCTGACTACATCGATTCTCCGCAGCGTGACTCGAATCAGCATTTCCAGAGGACTATGGGAGGCACTTGAGAAACTATTCTCCATCAAGTCACATGCAAGGTTGATTCCTCTAAGAGTTCAGCTTCAAACAACGAAGAAAGGCGATTTGTCTATCTCAGATTATTTAGCGAAAATGGAAGGCATAATAGATCAGCTATTCCTAGGTGGAAGTGATGTTCCTGAACGTGAACTGATCACAGCGATTCTGACCGGTCTACCAGCGGAGTATGATGTGACTGTTGGAATGGTAGGAAATCATCTTCAAATGGCTGAATTTAAAGGCCTTGAGATCTCTGTTCAGGAGATTCAAGCGATGGCATTAGCTCAAGAAACAAGAATTGAGCAACAAAACTCCCCAGTCTCGATCGATTCACATCAGGCAACGACCAATTACATGGAGAATCGAAACAGTGGTCGAGGACATGGAAGAAACAATTTCTCTTTAGGCCGCGGTGGAACATGGCGGTCCAACAATGGAGGTTGAGGAAACTCAAGGCCAACCTATCAAATCTGCGGCAAACAAGGACACATGGCGCTCGCCTGCTGGAACAAGATGGATGAGAGCTTCAATGGCGACGTTGTACAGTCTTCTCCACAAAACAGAGCTGCGGCGTTCTTCGTTGGACCGGAAACCTTATCAGATCCTTCCTGGTACGCAGATTCCGACGCCACAAACCACGTGACTGCAAATATGGAGAATCTGCAGTTCAATTCAGAATAGAAAGGAAATGAGAAACTTATGGTGGGAAATGGTAAGTGCCTTACTATTACACACACAAGATCAACAATGTTACCAATTGACAACAAAAGAAATCTTAAGATACACAACATTCTTAGAGTACCTAACATAAAAAAGAGCCTTATTTGTGTCTCAAAACTGACTGCTGAAAATCGAGTGTTCATTGAGTTTCATTCCAATTTTTGTGTTGTTAAGGATCTGAAAACAGGGAGGCCTCTTCTTCGAGGGGAACTTAAAGATGGACTCTATTGGTTGTCACATGGAGTTGCTGAGAAAACTCAGTCTCCAAGCTCTTTTTGTGTCTCAAAAAATTGTGATTGTTGTGTAGTGGAAAATAATTGTGGTCATGAGTCATGTAATACACATAGGTCTGTTGTTAGAGAGTCAGAGTCCTGTGATAGTGTTAGGTCTTTTCCGTGTAAAGTTGTGTTCAGTACCTGTAAATCGCAGACTGTTCAAGGTGGTCCCAAAGTAATTGAGCAATCAGTCTAGTGTCAAATGATAAGAGTCAAAAGAACCAAAAATAGAGTCTGTGGCATTGGCATTTAGGCCATGCCTCAAAACAAATTGTAACATCTGTTTCGAATAAATACAAATTTTCATTATCTGATTCACAACTGGATTATTTCTGTGATGCTTATCAACTTGGTAAAAGTCATACTCTACCTTTTCCTAGGTCTCGTTCAAGGGCTAGCAAACCACTAGAACTAATCCATACTGACCTTTGGGGCCCTGCACCAAATATTTCACAAAATGGCTACAGATACTACATTCATTTCCTTGATGATCATACCCGGTTCACATGGATTTACCCACTCAAACTAAAGTCTGAAGCCTTCCCTGTCTTCAAAACTTCAAACGTTTTGTAGAAAAAGCCTTCAAAACCCACATCATTACAATTCAATGTGACTGGGGTGGTGAATTCAGGAGTTTCAAACCTTTCTTAACTGATCAAGGAGTTTAAATGAGACATCCCTGTCCACACGTACACGGCCAAAATGGTAGAGCTGAACGCAAGCATCGCCATATAGTTGAAGTTGGTCTTACACTGTTGGCTCAAGCTCAACTTCCCTTAAGTCTTTGGTGGGATGCCTTTCAAACAGCTGTGTATCTCATCAACATTCTTCCCACTCATGTGCTATAAAATCAGTCTCCATACCAACTTCTGTTTCACAAAATACTGGATTATGAATTTTTGCGTGTGCTTGGGTGTGCTGTGTTTCCTAATTTGCATCCTTATAATGCACATAAACTAGAATTCAGGTCTTCCAAGTGTGTTTTTGTAGGGTACAGTCCAGCTCACAAAGGCTATAAATGTCTGTCTTCGTTTGATCGTGTGTATGTCACAAGGAATGCTATTTTTCATGAACAAGAATTTCCTTATAAAGAGCTGTTTGAGTCCACGTTTGTGTCCCACAATCAGTCAACGTCTCAGCTTACTCCACATTCTGTTTTTACTCCATGTGACACTAATGTGACTAGGCTCAACACTAACATGGTTCCCCTTGGCCTCTCTGAATCAGATTCCTCGACTACATCAACACCATCCTCATCACCAGTCCTTATCTACCCAGACCGACCCACTGGACCACAAATTGACCCTACTCAAATTACCAGCCCCACAAACACACCTTTACACACACAACATATCCAATCCTATTCACCCATATCGTTAACAAATACACAAGTCCTACCCGATCCATTACCAACTATTTAAATTCATAGACCACCAAACCAAAATCACATGCACACTATGACCACAAGGTCAAAGGCGGGTGTCTTCAAGCCTAAGGTATTCAATCTTAACCGCCATCCTCTCCAAGTTGATCCCGGACCGTCTGAGCCATCCGCTGTTGCTCAGGCTTGAGGGGGAGTGTTAGAGACTTTGCCACGTTAGCACACGAATCTATGAAGCCACATCATTAAGGAAGTCAACAATATTCTGTTAGATAAGAATGTGTATATAATACCTTGTAACAGATATAACGATTATTCATTCAATCAAATATAAAAACACTTTCAGTGCAGAGAGAGAGTTCGAATCCTCCCTCTAGCAAACCCTAGATCGATTCTTCTCTCTCTCCAATTAAAGCCCGCCACACCTTTCTTATTGTTACTATTAATTTTTTTTCCCTTTCAAAAACGAGTTAAGAAAAGAGATTAAGTGTCATAATTTAATAATTGGAGTGACATACAAAAAAATAAACAAACCATTTGGATTTGAAAGGAGAAACAAAAAGACACAAAATCATGTCTGAAGCCAGACATGTCGACATATATCTGAAATATGCAGCATCAAATTCTTAATCAACGCATTAACTTTTTGAGCAACATGGATTGTCTTTTTATTTTATTTTTTAGTTTGTTTTCATTCCTTTTGAAGGGTCAATTTAAATTATGAGACCCCAAAAGAAAATTGCAGCCCCTACTCCCCATGTGGATGCAGAATTATTATGAAAAGGAAATAAAACGAGCATATATTTCGTTGCAATGTCACAAAACCATCATCTTGAAGAATATCTCAAACAGATGAGTAATGGCCATATCATGGTATATGGTGTCCACAGACGCTGACGTGTCAACTGTTTGTGAGTCCATGTCAGCCCATGCATTCAAAAAGATGTAACTTATTGACCTAGTATTTGATAAGAAAGAATATTAAATTACCGTTTCTTGCCAGAGATGTTGAATATTCCAAAATAAATGAGAAAAAAATCATTATAAAAATAAAAACCTTAGACAGTGCCACTGAAGACTCTTTATTCTCCATATGTGACTATTTTTAAAATGGGGCCATTTCTCTTCAATAATACTTAGAGAATCCACATCCTAGCCACATTAGAGCAAAAATAGCCGTGGCTTTTAATATTTTGAATATTCTCCTTTTGTTATTGGATTTTAATTTATTTATTTCCTATTTAGACCTCTTAAGTTTGATAAAAATATAAATTTTAAACAAATTTATGACGGAATTAAAGTCGATGTTATAAATTCTAAATCAAATTGATATTGTTTTTATGCTGGTTTTGAACCAACGTGACTCATCGGATCGAAATCACGAATCTTTATATATTTTCAAAATTAACAGTTCCTTAAATTTCATTGTCGTATATGTAGACTTATTATTTTATGTTCTTCGCATTTTTGTATATTTTATTATACTGATTTTTTTACAGTGTAACTATTAAAACATTTTTGTTATGTTTAAATTATCTACGATGTAATAAAAAGTGTTTACGTTGTGATTTTTTTTTCCGGATCTGTTATTTAAAAAAAAATATACTTTTACATTCTTGTTTTTCTATTTTCTTTAGTTTTTCTCTAAAATGCTCTTGGGTCAGATTTATCACACCTCCAACGGAGAATTTGTGGTTTTCCGGCATCTTTCTCTTGGACAATCGGTGCTTTTGCTTCTGTTTGTGGGTTTTCTTTAGGTGGTGATGGAGCTTGGTATCGTCTCTGCCCCGAGTGAATCTCGGTTTTCTCTCAGATCTGGCCATCCCCTATCTCTAACTCCTTACAAACGTGACGACAAATCCCTTACGCTCCTCGATGAAGTTGGTGTGTGAATCTGGCCCAAATTATTTAGTTATCAATAAAACCATTTTAATTTATTTTTGATGTTTAGTTTGTCAATTTCTTATCAGAAGTCTTAGCTTTTTTTTTATATTTTGTTTTTTTTTATTTGTATTGGAGACGTACTAGCCGTTGTCCACCTTTCCGCTTGCGAAATTTTGTTAGATTTTTCTCTCTACTATGGAAGAATTTTCTTCATCATGGTCGACGAACAACAATTGATTGGATCTATCAAGCAACAACGAATGGTTAACTGAAAGAGACGGATATGTGCTCGAACTTTTATGTGCCTCTTGTTCTTCCTCATTACGGAATTGTGCACAAAATGGGCAATGAGTTGCACTATTTTTTTCGATTTAGGTCATTGTTGTACCTTGTATTAAGAGATTTCAAATATGTATTTGCGGGTATTTTACACATCTTCTAATAGAATCCTCTATGAGTTTTTTTCCTAAAAAGGGGAAAAATAGATTTTTTGACGTTTTGAATAAAATATTTACATTGCTGTAATATATATAAAAAGTAGAGGAATCCCCTCAAGTAACAAAAACACTGTTCATTAAACAATGTTTTTTCTTTTTTAATTTTTTTTTTTTAGGAAAAAAAAAGAGATTGGACCCTAGACACAATTAGTGTTCTTTGTACCATTTTTTTTTATCAAAAATATAAAAATGTCTCCAAAAAACTTTAAATTTATTTTTTCAAACATAAATATTTTTGGACATGTCTCTATATATTTCTTCCTCCAAACTAAAATATATTAATTATTTTGCAACAACGCGCGGAGCATATTGCTTGTATATATGTTTTTTTAAAGAATTTTTTTATTTTATTTATTTTTTAAATAAGAGATTGTATCCTAGACACAAGTAGTCTTCATTCGTACCGATTTTTTTATTAGAAAAATAAAAATTTCTCCAAATAACTTTAAATTCATGTTTTTCAAACCTAAATATTTCTGAACATGTCTATATATTGCTTCATCCAGACTAAAATATATTAATTATTTTATAGAAATACGAAAGGCATATTGCTTATATATATATATATATATATATATATATATATGATGTAATTCAATTTATATATATATGGAATTGAGTTTATACTATTTTGTTAATTTCTAACTACTATCCATTTGAAAGACACCTATAGCTAAAGCCGGCCATTTGGAACAAAGAAAATTGGATCCTCTGGTCCCATCTCATAATATGCTTGGAACGAGACTTCCAAAACCGCAAGAAATGGTACCGAGAAATCTCGGAACTATTTTTTACGGTTTTGGGACTCCCATATTTTCATTTTCTTTTAAGAGGAAAGGGCGGCATAAATACATATAGTTTTACTCTGGATTCAGTTTACTTCCCATTCTTTTTTTACGAGTAAAATACCTATTGTCTTGTTTCATTGTCACCGTTACTACATACCCTGTTAAGTTTTAACGGATTGCCACGTGTAAAAGTATAGCGTTACCAGGGACAAATTTTTAAAGAGAATACATTTACAAGAGATAAAATCAGTTTTATTTATATTTTTAAACAAATATTTGTACTTAAAACATTTTGAAGAGATTAAAATACCTATTCCATATTCCGAAATACTTAGGGTTCGATTTTTTTGCCCCTGGTTCATCTTCTTCGTCTTCGACTATGGGAGATGAAAAATCATCATCGTCATTCGGAAGTAATTGTAGCAAAGGGCAGCGAGCATCGAGGCGACCTACTACTGGGTCTTTAAGTCCAAAATCCTTTTCTCTGACCAGAGACGAAGAGACTTGCAAAAGTGGATATCCATTGGTAGAACGGACGTCCTTGACTGATTTGAACCTTGGGAGGAGGTTCATCGGTTGTTACAAGAAAAAAGTAAGTTTTTTAGTTCGAAATTGTGATTCTGATTACATTTTAGTTTGCAGGTGGTAATTTTTTCGTTTTTTTTTCGGTTCATCGTATTCAGTCGGACGGTGGTTGCGATGCCTTTGTTTGGATTGATCCTGCTGTTGGAATAGATCTAGGATTAAGAAAAGTTTAACACTTCTTCAAGCGGCGGAATTTAAAAATTTCTTTAAACAAGAAAAAACGATTTTTACTAACCTAGACAAAGAGCAAATACATGTTATTTTAAATTAAAACTATCTAAGCGCAATTACTCGTTTACTAACATTTACGTAGCTTGATCGTTGAGAAGCTTATGGAGGTTGAATCGCTCATCTCCCCACACAGCTTGCCTTTCTTCGTTCTTCGGGAATTCGAGTAACCACGAAAGTTTCTGTCACATGAATCACTCGAGGTAAGAAGGATTTAGTGTGTGAGCACTTTTAAACACGACAACTCAAGAACAAGTCTTAGAGTCGAAGAGCTAAAACAAAACGCTAGGTCAAATGTGGACCTAGGTGCCAAAAACAAAAATGAAATGGGTTAGAGAGAGAGAGAGAGGGGCAGCCAATTCTAGAGAGAAGCTCACAATCTCTAAAATTTTGGGATGAGAAACAATGAGAATGATGGCTCTATTTATAGGAGAGAGATTACCTTCAAAAGGTAGTTTCCTCTTTTCTATAGAATATCACATATTCATGAGCAAATATTTGCCAATCTTTCTCCCCTTCTTTGGACGTGCAACATAGCTTCTAGAAGCAAGATTGTTGCCTCTTTTGATTGCCTCCCTCTTGCCTTGGCCGTGTGACTTATTTCCTTCTAGAGGAAATTTGTTTCCTCTTTTTCTTTTGGCAAGTATCTTCATACATTAATGCACAAAATAAACTCTCTTATTCTTTCTTATTTGGACGTGTAAGGGCTTCTAGAAGGAGTCTTTAGATGTTTCTTCATTTGTTCATGACAACATAAGAAAAGCACATTAAGAATTTTCAAATAAAATTCCATGAAATGAAATTAATCCTCAAGGCCCAATATTCTTAATGTGGCCGAGTGATATCTTTCATTTGTCATCATATGACAATGTCAAAAAACTTATTTATTGACATTCATTTCATCCTATGTCCAAAAAGACAAAAATACCATTTAGACAATTTTCGTAAAACTTGTCTAGTTCTTGTTTTGAATTAGCTTCTAGTTTAACTAATCCTATTCGAAATGACTTGTGACATTGACCTCATGGATCCAAATGAACAAAGCTTGAGCTAACATACTTGGACTCAAAAGTTCACAAACCTTTTCCAAGTTTAGCTTAATGTCAACTGACTCCACTAAAGATTTGACACTGAGAATCTCTCGGTTCAAATGAATTTATTTTCTACTCAAGAATTCAACTTAATTGTGATGAGTGGATCCACTGAATATTATCTATGTTTACCCTTCGAGAATATCATCAGCTAGATGGGATTTACAAAATTACCATTTTACCCTTCTAGCTGTTATTTCCTCATCTCCTTTGTCGCTTGTGAATAAGTTAGAAACAATGTATTGACGAGGAGCCAACAATTCACATTGGTTCATCCAAAAGAGTCATGACTCAATTTGGACACTGGCCAGTTCATTTATTCACATTCCAAGGAACAAAGCATGATGTGATATACATTGCATTTCAGCAATCTTGTACATGAATTCCATATCTATGAGATCTTCACAAAGTTACTCATGAAATCTTCATAACTTAGTACTTCACCAATAGGTCCTGTTCAGAATCACATAGTGAGTCCGAACTCTGACTTTCTCAAATGAGATTACGTAAACTATGAAATGACATGTCTCATTTCACGATTGAGGTAAGCATGATGCAATTCATACGTAGTGACTTGGAGACATAAGAGGTTAAATGGTTTGCTCTTATTCTGTCTCTAGAAGTGCACTAGTCAATTCAGTACCTTCAGAAGATACCTAGAAGAACTATAGAGTCTCCAACTCTCTATGCACCATAACCAAACATTATAGATTCTCCTTACAATCGTACTGAGATCAATAGTCCTTTGATCCTTAGATTGCGAATATATTGTTTTAAGCAAACCATGAAGAGTTTGTCCATGCAAATCTACATTTGTCTCTTCATATGTTGTTAGGTTTATTTTAAGGACTAAATACTATAGTTTATCATAAAGCTTCAGACAAGGAAGAATGAATGAACGTTCAACTTTTATTAATAATTCAGCAGTTACAAGCAAGAGTCTTCGTGAGACTTTATTACATCAAATATACATAAGTAAAGACTACTACTCTTCTTGTGGGCACCATTGACAACACCTGCAATATGCGAGAGATCAAAACAAGTAATTCATGGGTTGTTAAGAAGAATCAATCACTTGCAACTCGAAAATGGCCAATTGAGGTTGAATGCAGTACAAGCGTCGAAGGTGAAGTCAAACTTCAAACAACGCGTAATTGGGATAGCTTATGTGTGGCATTATATATGTGTTTTAGATAAGTTGATGTTATATACTGATCGGTATAATGAAGACCTCGTATAATGAATAGGTATTTAATCATGGCTGTGTTTTGTATGAATTGGTGTATTTGATGTTATATATGTGTTTTAGATCAGTTGATGTTATAAACTGTGTAATGAATTGGTGTAATGAAATGGTTGATGTTCAAGCAGTGTATACACAACAAAATAAACAGAGGCAAATCTGCTAGTATATTACTTCCTCTATCATGTTCATATACAACAGATTCAAACAGAGGCAGAAATAGCCAAAAAGCCTTGTCATACACAACAATTGGATTACATTTTACCACATGCAAACTTCCTGTATGGCCTGCAAACTCCCAAAAATAATATCTTGGCCATACACAACGACCATAAACAAAATGCCATAAACATAAGAAATCAAAGTTCCTAAATAAGTTGCAGCATTGAGTGACTGAGAAGACGCTAATTCTAAATTGTTGGACTTTGATTTTTGTTTTTGTTTATTCCTCATTTCCCTTCTTTTTAACTGTCTCAACAGTTGGATTAGGCTTTGTTGGCCTTCCTCTTTTTTTTTTCCTTGTTTGACTGGCTATAAAAAGGTATAACATAGTATATTAGGACATTAAAATACGTTGAAATGATACATTAAAAAAAACATAAGCAACTTCTTACTTGGTCAGAAACTGGATTAGGACATGTGACTCGTTTATGCCCGGTTTGGCCATACTTACTGCAATGATTCACTAGACCCCTCTTATGATGTTGAGCAGCATTCTGTCTAAGCTCTCTCTCGAAACCAGGTGGTATTTCGTCGTTGCTTTTATTCCTCTTCTTCTTTGGTCTTCCTGACAGTGATATTTCAGGAGGTGATTGGATTGGGTTAAGGCCAGGTTCAGGCCATTTATCCGGGCTGGTCATTGGTTTAATTATCCAATATACGCTGCCACGTATGCCTCTTTCTTATACCAATCGTCAACAAAATCAAACGCATCCAATTCTGATGCCTAAATACACGCCAAAGCACGTGGGCAAGGTATTCCATTTAGCTTAAAACTTTTACACCTGCATGTTTTTTTACCTCAAATCAACCACAAAGGACTCGGTTCCAAGAAAGGTAACCTGAAATTTAGCATTGCCAGCCAATGTGGATTGGCAATATCTGGCTGTGTTCTTATACTTCTCAATGAGTGCCCTTATCCTATTGCCAATTGGATGAACCCATTTCTCAACATCTCCTTGCTTAGTGGCAAATCTGCACATTAACCAGAACCGAACTTTCTCTAGTAGAATGACTATGGGCTTGTCCCTTACAAGCAATATTTCCGAGTTAAAAGATTCACATAGATTGTTCAAGAGCATATCACATTTCACATCGATCTTGAAGTGTGATTTACTCTACTCTTTAGGGTCCTTCCGTACTAGCCAATCATATGCCTTCTCATCCTCGTCCTTGAGCTTTGCCATCCTCTTTTTGAACTCTGGCTCTGTCGTTGCCTTAGCACAAGCCCACACCATTTGTTTAAGCAATAATCCACTATGAACATTCTTGAAGTTCGAGTGTAGATGTCTAACACAGAATCTAGTTTCAACTCCAGGGAACACATCTATCAAAGCTCTCTCCAACCCTTTCTGCCTATCATTCATCATTGTGAATCTACTCGGGTTCATAATCTGAAGATATTTACTCAAAAGCATCATAAATCAAGTCCACGTTATTTTCTTTCTCCACGATAGCAAATGCAATTGGGAACTGAGAGTTATTCGAATCCATACCCACAGTAGCGAGTAGCATACCCTTACAATATCCTTTGAGAAAACACCCATCAAAACAGATCAAGGCCTACAACCCTTATTAAATCCATCCTTGCACGCTTTCAGGCAGATTTTAACTCTTTCAAAAACCCTTTTATTACCAACAAGAGTTGTTTTCAATAGAGCAGTCGTACCTGAGTTAGTGGATGTTAGTTGTTTACAGTAATCATCGAGAATCGCGTACTGGTCCTTCATGGATCCCTTCAAAGCTTCTCTTGCCTTCTTCTTTGCTCTATAGAGCACATTCTTCGAGACATTAGTGAACTTTGCCGCTGAACTCAATTCCTTAAAATTCTGATAGTCGAAGTTAGGGTTTAGTCTGAATTGATCCAAGAAGTGATTGGCGAGCCATGTACTGGTCACATGATTGTTATCAAAGACAATTCCACATTCGTGCTTATCTATTAGCGTATTAATCCTCACCTCTTCTTGTCCGAATACGGAACTTAGCATAGAGAACCCATTTACCCATTTTCCTCGACATTTGGCTCTAATTCGATTCTGATCATTGAAACAATATTGAAATTCCATATCCCCTTTTATGAACTCATCTTTCAAAATATGCCTTAGATGACCCATTGTAGGAAATTTCATACCTAGTTTAAACTTGAATTTGTCCAAATTTCCTCGCGGGTTGAACTCATTACTCGTCTTCCTCGTCTGCCCTTCGTCATCGTCGTCGATGTGCAAGCTTTCAAGGTCAGTATCAGACCTATATCCATCAGACCCTTCTAGCTCTGCTCTGACGTCATTACAGACCTCGTTGACGGCAGACCACCATTATTGAGGGTGGTTCGTGTTCTATAAATCAGCTTCGTACTCTCCTTGGTCATCATACTCTTCCTCTTCGAGCTCGATATCTTCTTCTATCATCGACCAACAATGACCGCGAATTGTTCGTTTTTCAAATTTGGGATTTAGGGCTCTTTTTTTTACGTATTTCTTTTCAAATTGTTGAAGGTTATTGATTTTATTTGTTTTGTTATCAGTTTTTATTCATTTATTAAATCAAATTCGATTTATAAAATATATTCTAATACAACCGTTATATTCTGGTATAAGAAACAATGTAAGTAGTAATGGTGACAATGAAACAAGGCAATAGGTATTTTACCAGTAAAAAAAAAAGAATAGGTAGTAAACTAAATCCAGAGTACAACTATATGTATTTATGCCGCTATTTCCTCTTCTTTTAATTCTTTATTAATTATTTCAATTTATAGATAACTTACATGCGTAAAAAATAAATATAAATAAAAAACTAATATTGTACTAACTGGGTCTAACCTGAGATCCCAATTCCCTTCTACTTTTCTAGACGGTACCAAGATAAAAATCTCGGTACCATAATTTAGAATATGATGTTTTTCATTTCCTATGTGATACTAATATTACGTAAAATGGGACCCCACATCGTAATACTTAATGTGCATCTGACGAAGAAATCACACCAAATAATTGATAGTTGAAATCTCTAAAAAGGAAACCCTAGTCATTCAACAAACACAAATTTCAAAATTGGATTTTTTGGTGGTGGGATTTGAGAGAGAAATTATTAGTGAGGTTAATATGAGAGACGTCAACATAGAGATTTTGGCACCGCTCTCCGGAAAAAAAAACACTAGAGGTCTAAGATTCTAGAGTAGGAATGGCAACGGGTACGGGTAAGGCCGGGTACACCTATTCCGTTACCCGTACCCGCTATAATTTTTTACCCGTTACCCGGACCCGTTTACCCGAGTTTTGAGACGGGCCGAGTAACAGGGATACCCGTCGGGTATGGGTTAAAAATATTGGACCCATTACCCGTTTATCCGGTTTAAAAAAAGGGTTGCGGGTCGGGTAGACCCGCTTACCCGTTTACAAAATAAAAATCATCAACAATATAAAGTTTAAAAATAATAAAGTTTAGGTGAAAAATATCAAAGTGCTACTACAATATAAAGAACATTAAAATTAAAAAAAAAAAACCAAAAAAGTCTTCCTTGCAAATTAGGTAAACATATAATGATTTATTATATTTTAAAATAGAAAAATTAGTCAATCTAAGCCACATCAAACGTTGCAATTGTAAACTAGCCAACGTTTCCCTTAATTTTCGAATCTAGCCAATTTTGATGACGTGTCATATTTATGTAAGATTGTATTTACTATATTAGCCTTCCTTTCAATTCAAAAAGACTAGCCCACGTTTGAATCTTGGTTATATTGTATTCGGTGTATATAAATATATGGGCTGCGTGTATTAATTATATTTATTTATGGTATTGAATCATGATAAGTTGACCTCCCTTTTTTGTAACCACATTTAATGGAAAGGAGAATATATCAACGTTTCATCAGTTGACCTCCCTTTTTTTAGTTGGAAGATTATCCCATCTTTTAGGGATTAGATTTGTTTTTTATTTTAAAGCTAAAATTTCTCATATATCGCTTACATTTAATCCCTCTCATGATATCTGGACTTACTGGTAAAGCTCTAAACCTCTTCACGAAGGCTGAATCGGATGCACGTACTATGAATGTAAGCGTCACAGTGTTAATTTTCGTATATTTTGGTTTATTTCAATATCGCAATATGTTGTGTGTGGCGGAGATTTGTTGTGGGTTGGGTGCTTCAGATTTATTTTGGTTTATTCCTGTCTATTTTTTTTTGTAGCTTGTTTTTTAGGATTTAGTCTTGGCGCTTCTCAGTCGTCGCACAAGACGGAGGAGGCTGGAGTTCATCGTTGCGTTATGTGTGGCGAAGATTCGTCGTGGGCATGGGTGTTTCCGATTTATTTTAGCTTATTTTCGTGTATTTGTTGTACATCCTTGACATTATTTTGTATTTATCGTTGTTGTCTGTGTATTATTATCATCTTCTTAATAAATTTTTTTTTTGGGTAAAAAATATATGATGTTTATTTATTTGTTTTTCATATTCAATATTTATGCTTTACAATCTTCGTGTTCTCATTATGAAATATTATGCATTTGATAAAGTTGAAAGAGATAAGTTTGGTAAAGAAAATAAACTAAAATTTACAAAAATAAAGTTAGTAGTTTATAAATTAACAAAAATTAACACACATTAACTATGAACTGTTTCCATTCTACCGAACTAAAAATTCAAAAAAACTTAAGAAAAATTCAAAAAATACATCAACAGATATAGAACATAATCATCTCAAAAACCCAGGAAAAAAAATGCAATATGAGATTAAAAAAATATTTATTTTGGTTTATTGTAAAAAAAATTAGACTAATAATTGCTTTCCACTTTTACATGTCTGATTCTATGTTTATTGATATAATCAATTTTTATTTTATTTCCTATATTATATTTGCAGATAACGTTTCATTACTCCATTCCAAATATTTCAAATTTCAATCTCAAGCACCTATTATAGATTTCTTACTTCACGAAGTTGACTTTTTAAATGGTTGGTTGAAACGTTGGCTAGTGTTTAGTTTTTCTTATTTAAACCACATAAGGGTATATTCGATATTTCATAGTCGTAAATTTCAGTAAATGGCTAGATTACAAAATTTACCAAACGTGGGCTAGATCTTAAAAACCACATTTCAAAATGGCTACGTTGCTAGTTTGCCCTTTAAAATATTTAATAGTTAACGGCTAGGGTCCCGGGTAACCAGGTACGGGATGACAATTTCGTTACCCGTACCCGGATCCGTTACGTAAACGGGTATTACCCGTTTACCTGGTTACCCAAAAAGAATGGGTATTACTCGACCCGATAATATCGGGTAACGGGCCAGAACGCGAATAACGGGTCAAATTGTCATCCCTATTCTACAGCGATATCAATGTTTTTTTTAGCAATGAAATTCTAATTTATGGTATAGAACTAAAATAGGGCTCCAGGCTAATTATGGAGATTATTCTTAAGTATTCGGGGTCGTCTTTTGAAATTCAGAATCATCGCCATACTCATCATTTCAAGCCTGTCTCCGTTGTGCAAAGTCAAAATCTATCAACCTCTTTTCCATTGAAGTTTTTCTTTTATACTTTCTTGTTATCTTATGTTTCGATGGTATTTATAAATTTAGTTTTTGTACCACTAAATCTTTGATGAAATATTTTAATAATAAATAAATAAACAGATATTTTCATCACAACAAGAACTTCTCTCTCTCTTTCTCTCTCTTTCTCTTAGACATCTCAAAAGATTTTGGGAATCGGTAAATTGGAATAGTGAATGCTATCAATCCATTAGCCGTCAATATTATGGAATCAATATCTCAACATTACACTTGTAGCAGAGGAATATGGACTCTCGTTCAAAATAACGCACTTCTTAATTGCTTAACAATGATAACTTTATTAGCCATCGTTTAAAATATCTTAACTTATTCTTTCATATATATATATATATATATATATATATATATATAAATATCTCTTAACTTATTTTTTACTATTTTCTTTCACCAATCATATAGGAGGAAATATTTAAAACTTGGACTGGAAATATATCAAAGTTAATCTGTTATATTTTATGTCTTTTCTGAGCTTAGAGAATATCCTTCTAAATATGATAATCATGATCGGACTTATTATTTGTTACATGAGCATAGAGATTCTGTATGTTCTTTTGAAATTAGCAAACTAAAGATGCATGAAACGGGTTAAATATAATATTATATCATCGTGCCTCTATCGTAATACAAGTATAAGTGCTAAAATAGAATCTGTCATCAATAGAGAAAAAAAAAAGTTTATGCTTCACAACAAATGCATTAACCTCATTCTAAATATGTTTTAAGTAATTTTAATAGTTAGCAGGCAAATTCAAACTTTGTTTCTTTCTCCGTAACTATAACCAACTCCTTATATCCGTTGCCAAATTCGTTTAATGGTTATATTATGTTATAAGCCGATATAAAATACACAAATATACACTTTAAATAATAATTTTTCTAAATTAGCCAAAATTTACGGAAATTGAACAAACTAGCCATAATTTATATTGTAAATATAATATTTATACGGAAAATATGTTTATATAGAGAGCACATGAACAATTATGCCAAAATACCCAGCCAAATGTTCAAAATTAGAATGAAATGACTGGATTTGAGTTAGATCAATACAGCAATTTATAAAGATTTGAAAAACTTAATATGCATCCGAGTAAAAACAGATTAAGCTAATTCATAGTAATTAGTTAAATGGCTATTAAACTTTTGCCTCCAAGAGAGCTTTGCGAACTCTAGATTTTGCGTCATAGACATTCTAACATTTGTTTCTCATATTGTTTTGCTTAATAGGATGAAATAGCCTCCTCATATATTTTGTTGCGTAATTCTTTGAAGTTAAAAATGTATGTGCTTGAATCATGCGATGTACTTTTCTTATATAATCTCTTGCCTCTCGAAAATGTCTTGAAAGCCACAAACAAGAATATCGCAAGGTACGACAAGCCTGAATTCGAACGGCACCAAGATACAGAGAAATTAAAACATAGGCAAGAACAATTTATGGAAAAACGTGTTTTCGAGAGAGAAAGATAGGTACAAAAATTAAGTAATGAATTCTAGAAACTCAGCGTGGTTTATATGGAAATTCGTACGTGTTCACAAATAATAACGACGAATAATCGTACCTGTACGTTTGAACGACAATTATACTTGCACACGACACAACGTTGGCCCAACGACTGTTCATTTTCAAACGACACAACTGTTTGTTCAAATGGATACTAATAAATAACCACCATGCCAAAGGACGCGACCGTTGGTAAGGCAAACGCCACGGCGAGAATCGCCGCGAGAGAGCCCGTGAACCGCTCCGTTTCGTCACGATGCCTACGTGGCATCGTGCTGAAGTGCCTAAGTGTGCCTACTTAAAGACCCACTAAAGCCTCTACGCCCGACAGCGATGGCGACGTTGCGCTCGCGCTTGCTTATGCAAGCAACGCACGAGAGAGTGACAAGTGGCACTCTCTAGGCTCCATAACATTTAATAATGGTTATTAATTGGAACATATATAAGGACCTCAAATTCCTTAGTGTTTGTTCCATGTGTCCTCTTTCCTACATATACTTCTCTCATCCATAACACACTATTTCTTCTTTTAGTGAACAACCAAAAAAATCCACCATTTATTAAAAGAAAAATCTTTTAAGGATTAGCTTTTTTAACAATCCCCCACTTGCTCAAAAAGACAAAATATAATTAAGAAGGAAACAAAAAGTATTAGAACAGATAAGTATCTTTCGATTTGAACTTATCCTTAATAAAAGCAACACAAAATTTTATCTGAATTTTAGGTAGATAGGCCTTGAACCTATTATTCCTTGTGATAAAATCGATGTTACCCTACACACACCCTATAGGGTTCTTTGTCTACACCAATCGCTTAGCACCGTTAATGGCCATGTGCTCATCTTGTCTCGTGAATTTTTGTGAGAGAAACTCCAACTCTCAATTTGAGAAGGCACCATCTCAAAATTCACATAGGTGAAGTTCTTACACTATATCTGTTACTTATAGATACTTGTCCTCAAGACTGAACTTCATTAAGAGTCAAGAAAATTCAACCTCTATTTGTAACAACTAACATTATTGTATAATGTTGCGATTATCCAAATCAATGACTTATTTTTACCCATTGAACCTTATGTTAGTCATTTCCAAACGTTAGGTTGGATTGCCCTCATCGTCGGATAACAACTCAATGAGTTTAAGACCCACACCTCTCGATGTCGATTTCACCAAATCTTTTGCGAGAGGTAAGGATCGCTGTGTTGTAGCTTGAACGCACATATGTGAGTGAAATGATCCCGTCATTGATCAATTTCCTCACATAGTGATGTCTTAGACTAATATGTTTAGACTTCTTATTTTACATTGTTGTCGTTCGTTTTTGGACAACGATTTAGAGGCTCCAAACGGTTTGACCCAAGGCCGGACCAAGTGATCGCATCTTGAGCGTCCTGAACTCGAGGTCCTGAGTTCTCCCTAGTTGTGATTAGTTTGTCTCTTCCTATGTCGATCCATAAATGAAAAGAAACGATGAACTACAAAGGGAAAAGAAAGGGGTTGCTTTTGTTTACCTCTCTGATGCTCAACATTAGGAGGATTAAGGTGAGATAAATGTTTTGAGTATTTAGAGGTTGATTATGAGAGAAACGAGCTTCAAAGAGCTTAAGCAGCATTTTGGGGCTCAAAATCTTATGACCTCGGAAATAGAGTCGAGGGCTTTATTTATAGATTGGGTGGTTATGTGCATGAGGTGAGGAAGATGGCCGGATGACCCATGACCTCTTTCGACCGGTCGACCACTTCAACGCATGGCTGTCTGGCCGTGTCACTGTGTGACCGTCCGGCCATGTCAACGAGTGACCGTCTGGCCGTGTCAACGCGTGGCCGTTCGACCGTGTCACCGTGGGACCGGTCGGCCGTGTCGGCGTGGGACCGATCGATCGTGTCAACACGTGGCCTCCTGGCCGTGCTGTCGTGCGACCGATCGGACAATCATCACGTGACCATCAAGCTGTGTTGCCATGTGACTGGTCGGCCCGATCGTTCGAGCGGCGAGCTCGCGAGTGGGCCCACTTTGGGTAGATTCGTCGGTCGATTTTGGGGACTCGGAATCTACGGATAACATACACTTCACTGTATGCTCTTGCTAAAGTGTATTGACAATCACAATGTATTGTCACGGCATATATATTGTCTTTAGCTAATGGGACTTCAAGTAGAAGATCTCTCAACCACTCAGCCTCTTGACCTACGAAAGCCAGAACAACAGACTCTGATTCTATGTTCGAATGAGTAATACATGTTTGTTTCTTGGATTTTTTTGCGAATTTTCTCGCACACGCAAGTGCACGTGGTCGCAATAGTAATAAATCGTAAGAACGAGTCGATCCCCTCGAGGATTAGCTAAATAAGGAATCCGATACTCACAAGCTAATATAGAACTAAATATAGTTGATTGGATTGTTGTCACAAAATTTAACTAACATGTCACAAAATTAAATAACTAGATGCACAAAAATTCTATTGGATAAAGGGAAGGACTATGGTTCACGGGTTCACAAAACAACTTGGATTCGCTGAATTAAGAAAAGAAACAATCTATTGAGATTCACACTTTTCACTACTCATACTCACTTTAATCGAATTGATAGATCTCTCTCAAGCATCTAACAACCTAAACCGATACCGGAATATCATCTTTCGATCTCAACTCCTAACAAGCACGGCTAGCATAAAAACAAGAGTATTCTCACGAGTCTAGAACAACCTAGCTATATCTAGCCTAGGAATGAATTCTAGTAATCCACACAAAAACACAACAACCTAATCTTTCTCAAGCATTAGAATTGAACATAAAACAAGCATGAGTTCATGACATTCATATAAGCATTAAGCATAGTTATGAATTAAGCAAAAGTGATGAGAAAAACAACAACCTAACAATTCTAATATCTTGAATCCTACATCGTAATGAACCCACTACACCATAGCCCTACATGAAATCAGTTCATAATGATGACTATGACAATAAACATACACAAAGAGAACACAAGAACAACATATCATGAAACATCATAAGCATATGGAGAACTTGAATTAAAAATATAAGAGTTTAGAGAATAGAACACTTTTACTAGGATTGTGGCAATGGTAGAATTCTACAGCTCTTTCATTCTCTTCAAATTGGAGCCACAAAAATTATGAACAAGTCTGGAAAATCTTTTGAAAATAATGAAAAACTAAGGAAAAGAAAAAGGTGTTCTTGATAGATTCTACAAAAATCCTTTCCATGCATGCCTTCTTCTGAATTGATTTGTCTTTTTAAGGTTGAATGGGCTTGTTTTCGGAGCAATCCAAGCCTTCAAATCTCATCCAATGGCTGAGAATCGCTAAAAAAATTGAAATAAACGAAGTCTGTCAGAATGACCGCGCGCCGCGCGCTTCACCTTGCGTGCCGCGCGGTCCTTCATTTCGCTTCCGCGCGGTTCGCGCGTAAGACTCTGTGGCTTTTGCTGCAGAATTCCCACTCCGCGCGGCGTGCGAAATGGACCTCGCGGCGCGCGGAGTTGTCAAAAATATTTTTGACGTTTCTTTTCTTCGATTTTGCTCCGTTTTGACTTCGATTAGCTTATTTCTCCATATTGAGACTCCAAACACTAGTAAAACCCATATAGACCTGAAAATCCACCAAAAACACTCTAGAGATAATAAAAATCCTTGAGAACTCGTTGGATTTAAGCTCGGGAGATAGGAGTTTACGCGTGATTAACGCACCTATCAAATCCCCCCAAACTTAAACCGTGACTTGTCCTCAAGTAACAAAAGAAAATGAAACATACACAAATCAAAAGATAAAGAAAGAAAGATGAACTATGTGGATAGAATTCTAAAGCTCAAAAATTACCTCAAACACTTGTCAATGCCTCAACTCAAATTTATATAGACGTGAAAACCCACATTTTCAAGTTTTTAAACCGACTACCAAATGTAAAAGCAATCTTGTGAGCTCATGTCACCTTAGACCTATTTTACAATGCTTACCATCTCGTGAACTTTAGGAATCCTAGTCTCATAGTCTTTCCAACCGTCATTAAGAGAACACAAAATCGACAAAGAATAGGAATTAGTTTCAATTTGACAAAACCATATGCCCCCTCTTCTCTTCTCTCTACTAATGTGCACACCTCATTTCTAGCTCGTCAATTAGGTCTTAAAAGGCTTGTAATGTTCAAGGTAAGGTCAAAGGTATGGAAAGGAAATTTTAGTGGCTTGAACATCAACTTTAGCGACTCAAATCTCACCCGAAAATACAACCCTCACATGAAGTTCACTCACTCACCCGTCCCTACGTTCTTGGCATCAAATTCCGCCCACGAGAACGTTTTACTTAGTGCTTTTATTTCCCGTGTTTTTCCCCCCAAACTTCGACTCAACAAAAACAAACGACAAGTCTCTAAAAAACATAGAACACCACGCCAACATAACATACTTTTTTTTTAGCATTTTTCTTTTTCTCTCTTTTTTTTTTTATTATATAACAGTAAAATTAAAAATAACTAATCAGCGGCGTGGTGTCTAACGGACTATAAAACACATAGAGACTAGTCGGAGAACATGTCATAAAATAGAAAAAATTCACTCATGTCACTCAAGAGTCGCTAAAGTCAATGGGGTTCTTTGTGAGATTTTCAAATTATCGGCTCGGCTTTTTTTCTGACTAAGTATCGAGAATGGATAGTGTTTGACCTTTTGTGAGTGGGTTCTAAAGGATAAACAAACATGGGTTGGCTTTTTAGCTTGACGGGCTATACCTAATGCCTAAATCATCCTCGCTAGATCAATGTGCACTTAATTTCACTTCGATTATAGATCGGAGAGGGTTCTAGTGTGTTTGGTGTTTTCTTTCAAACGATTGGCTAGACTACTCGCCAAGGTTTCCTAAGCTTCGAGACATACAAAATTTAGGACTAGTTTTGGCAACAACCTAGCTCACTAAACTTCTTTCACACAAGGTAGCACATGGGTCTATTTTCACCATCTATGATTGAAGATTTTAATATCATTGGCTATCGCAAGTGAATCATTGGCAATTGAGCATAAATTCTACTAGAAACCACACAAAGAAAAAAAATTAAACTATCCGATTTATGTACAAACACACCCCGCAAGACAAGAAAACTCCCCCCCCCCCCCCCCCCCCCCCCCCCCCCCCCCCCCCAAACTTAGAACACACATTGCCCTCAATGTAAATAGAATGGGAGAAATGTACATACCTCGTGGGGGTGGTCGAACTCCCCTACTCGTTCTCGTCATACTCCTCGTCCTCGTCCTCATCATCATTGTCATCGTTGTCATCGTCGGCTTCGGGAGGAACGTATTGGCTTGGCTCCCATGGAGGATAGAAAGGATATGGCTCCATGAGGCGTTGTGGGTAGGCCGGGTAGATGGGGACGTCGGGATAGACACCGGCACTCGCATCGGGAGGGGGGGGGGGCGCGTGGTGTTGGTGAGACGTCCATTGGTTGTAGACACTCTGATGAAATTCGTCCCGCTCCCGTGCGCGCTCCCCGAAATCGTTGAGGAAGCTCCCAAGCACGTTGGTCCGGTTACCGAGGGTGAGCACATTGTCGTCGATGCGGCCCAATTGTTGCGCAAAGTTGTTCATCATCGCCATTAGATCTTGGTTCCCCGCCGGTGGTCCTTCGGCTCGGCCCGGTGGCGGTGGCTGCTCGATGTCGGGCTCGTCAAAGATAGAGGCGTTGGGGCCTACTTGATAGCGTTCCGGGACGTAGGTAAATCCCCAGCCGCGTGGGTGTGCTTGCCCATGCTTCCATTGCGGAAGCTTCATAATCTTCTCCTCATTGATCGGGGCTCCAAGCGATGCACGTTGCTCGGAGTTTGGAATTTTGAGCTTGGCGTCGAGGAAGAGTTGCGTGATTAGCCCGCCGTGGCCAAGCGTGACATCGGTGTCACGTCTCGCGCAGAACAAGAACCTTTCTCATAGGAGCCTCCTGATGTTGATCCCTTTTCCCGTAACGATGCACGCCAATAGGGCTAGTCGTTGATGGTCGAGTTGGTGTGGCCGCAAGTTTGGGAGAATTGAGGCACAAATGAAGTATTGCCACGCCTTGGCGAAGCGGTTGATACTCGAGATCGGGAGGAAGCTTGGGACTAGTTGCCCGTGCACGGTCTTCGTCTTGTACGTGGCACCGGGGTAGGCAAGCAAACGGATCCACTCTTCCCATTGCGGTTGGATCGTGAGGTTGAAGTAGTCGTCATTCTTGGGTTCTGGGATGCCGAGATATGCGTTGAGAGCGGCCGGCGAGATGTTGACGCTCACGTTCCGGACTCGAACTACATTGCCTTCCGTCACCGAGAGATTGGAGTAGAATTCCCGTACAAGTTTCGGTGAGGCCGGAGTAGTGATATTGCACAAATTTCCCCACCCAAGAGCCTTGATTTGAGCCACCATGTCTCCGCATTGTCGAGTGGGCTCTAGGGTGCGCTCGGGAATCAACCCCTTTTTGGAGATGACGTCCCACACGTCTCCCGCACCCTCGAGCAATGTCGATGGTCGTAGTAGTGCGACTCCCATTCGACGGACTCTCTTGGGTTGAGTACGCGATGATGACGCTCGGTGCATCTACACAAATAAGCACGTAATAAGTGAACGTTGTCGGAGCTAATGCTTATATCAAGAACTTGTCTACCCCCCCCCCCCCCCCCCCCTCAAACACAAATTTCAAAATTCACATCTCAAAAGTCTCTTTTCGTGCAAGTATTTTCACTCGGGTATTTCATCGAACACTTAGTGTGCAAGCCAATTTCAACAAAATACTTAAATTATGAACACCCAAATGGAATTTCCACAACCTAACATGCATCACAAACACCCTAGAACGTCCAAGCAACATGAATTCTCCAAAAAAAAATTCGAATTTAGAAATCTTACCTTGTAATTCTTGGAGATGAATGAAGGAATGAGGGTGAAATCAAAGAGAGAAACACAAATTTGTTGAATATGATGTGATATACACGTGATTTGCTCTCTAAACTTGTGTTTGATTTCGAGAAAATTTTGAGATTTGGAGAGAAAATGGGTAAGGGTTGAGAAAATTTTCGGAGAAGAAATGAGGGGGGATAGATTTTTCACGTTTTTAAAAGTGTGTTTTCGGGATCGCGCGCCGCGCGGTCCAAAAAACAGGTTTTGCATGGTCCGCACGTTAGACTCTGGACTTTGACGCGTAAAAATTTTTGGACCTCGCGGCGCGCGAAATGGGCCTCGCGCCGCGCGGTCCAAAAAATTTTGAGTGCGCGGACCGCGCGTAACACTCTGGAATTATTTTTTATTTTTTATTTTATTTTTTAACAAATAAATTAAAAAAAAATTAACAAAGTTAAATCAACGTAATGCAATGAAAGAAAACACGGGTTGCCTCCCGCGAAGCGCTTTAGTTAACGTCAATAGCTTGACGGGGTACCAATTTTTTCACGTGATGATGTCGAGGTACGCCACCGTTCTCTCGTTGTCAACCACGCCACCATAGTACGGCTTCACTCGCTGTCCATTCACCATGAATCTCTCGCCACTTGCACTCTCGAGCTCGTACATGCCGGATGTGAATGTTTTCGTGATAGTGAACGGTCCGGACCACCTTGACTTGAGCTTTCCGGGAAAGAGTCTCAACCTGGAGTTGTATAGGAGGACTTGTTGTCCCGGGTTGATCTCTTTTGACACGATATGTTTGTCGTGCCAAGCCTTTGTCTTCTCCTTGTAGATTTTCGCGTTCTCGAATGCTTCGTGTCGGAACTCGTCGAGTTCGTTGAGTTCAAGGAGTCTTTGTTTCCCGGCTGCCTCGTGGTCAAAGTTGAGAAACTTCATCGCCCACAACGCTCTATGCTCGAGCTCTACCGGAAGATGGCACGCCTTGCCGTAGACTAGTTTGTAAGGGGACATACCGATGAGAGTTTTAAAGGATGTTCGATACGCCCATAGAGCATCGTCGAGCTTGTGAGCCCAGTCCTTGCGCGAGCTTCCCACCGTCTTCTCTAAGATCTTCTTTATCTCGCGGTTAGAGACTTCGGCTTGACCGTTGGATTGAGGGTGATACGCCAATGCCTTCCGGTGAGTGACACTATACTTTGCAAGGAGCGCAGCGAATTAACGATTGAAAAAGTAGGAGCCTCCATCACTTATGATTGCTCGCGGTGTGCCATGACGTGTGAATATGTTGTGCTTAAGGAAGCGGATCACTTCTTTGCCGTCGCTTGTTGGAGTAGCCTTTGCTTCCACCCATTTGGACACGTAATCGACCGCGAGAAGGATGTACTTGTTTCCATATGAGGGAACGGACCCGTGAAGTCTATCCCCCAAACATCGAACGGCTCTATCTCCATTATGTTCTTCAATGGCATCTCATTCCGGTTCGAGATGTTTCCCGTCCGTTGGCATCGGTCGCATGACATGACGAAATTACGGCAATCTCGGAAGAGGTTCGGCCAAAAGAAGCCGCTTTGAAGCATCTTAGCCGTTGTGCGATTGTGTCCGAAATGTCCTCCACACTCTAGAGAATGACAATGTTTGAGTATGGAGAGCATCTCGTCGTCGGGCACGCATCGACGGACTATTGAATCTGCGCACTGCCGGTAAAGGATCGGCTCTTCCCAATAGTATCGTTGAACGTCGGAGAGGAATTTCTTCTTCTGGTGGTGGTTGTAGTCCGGAGGCATCTTGTTGTTCACCAAGAAGTTGATGATGTCGGCGTACCATGGTGTTGCCACCTTCTCCACTGCGAGCAATTTTCGTCTCGGAAATTGTCGTCGATAGGCACCTTTTGGTCGTGGATGTGGGTGAGGTCTTCTAGGCATGAGAGGTGATCGGCTACGAGATTCTCCGTCCCTTTCTTGTCTTTGATCTCCACTCGAATTCTTGGAGGAGGAGGATCCATCGAATGAGCCGCGGCTTTGCATCTTTCTTAGCCATCAAGTGTCGGACCGCCGCATGATCGGTGTAGACGATGGTCTTGTTGCCAATGACATAAGGTCGGAATTTGTCAAAGGCAAAGACCACCGCAAGGAGCTCCTTCTCGGTGGTGGTGTAGTTGATTTGGGCATCGTTTAGGGTTCGGCTTGCGTAGTAGATTGTGTGGAAGGCTCTTCCTCTTCGCTGCCCAAGAACTGCACCTACGACAAAATTGCTCGCATCGGTCATCATCTCGAACGGCTCGCTCCAATCGGGTGCCACTATCACCGGGGCGGTGCTCAACTTGTTCTTGAGCGTGATGAATACCTCCATGCACTCGTTGGTGAATATGAACTTTGCATCCTTCTCGAGGAGACCACAAAGAGGTTTTGTGATTTTCGAGAAGTCTTTGATGAACCTCCGGTAGAAGCCCGCATGCCCCAAGAAGCTCCGCACACCTTTGACCGAGATTGGTGGAGGTAGTTTCTCGATCGTGGAAATCTTTGCTCGGTCTACTTCCAGCCCTTGTGCGGAGACCCGATGGCCTAGAATAATCCCTTCTTTCACCATGAAATGGCATTTCTCCCAATTGAGCACGAGGTTGGCTTCCACGCACCGATCTAACACCTTAGACAAATTCTTGACGCAAACGTCGTAAGTAGCACCGAAAACAGAGAAGTCGTCCATGAATACCTCTATAGTGTGTTCGACCATGTCGGAGAATATGGCCATCATGCACCTTTGGAAGGTATCCGGTGCGTTGCATAGGCCGAAGGGCATTCATGGACACGTGAATTTTGTCTTCTCATGATCTTCGGGAGCGATGGCGATTTGGTTGTATCCGGAGTAGCCGTCGAGGAAGCAATAGCATTCGTGGCCAGCAAGGCGGTCAAGCATTTGGTCGATGAAGGGTAGAGGAAAGTGATCTTTCCGGGTGGCGGTGTTGAGCTTGCGGTAGTCCATGCATATTCAGAAGCCGGTGACGGTGCGAGTCGGGATACGTTCGTTGTTTTCGCTTCGAATCACCGTCATTCCACCTTTCTTTGGAACGCATTGGACCGGGCTAACCCATGAGCTGTCGGAGATTGGGTAGATTACTCCGGCATCGAGCCACTTCAATATCTCTTTGCGCACCACCTCCTTCATTGCTGGGTTGAGCCTTCGTTGATGTTCAATGGAGGGACGGGCGTTGTCTTCCATGAGGATGCGATGCGTGCAAAAAGATGGACTAATTCCTTTAATGTCGGAAAGAGTCCATCCAATTGTCGGCATATGGGATCGCAACACTCGCAACAACTTGTCTTCTTGCTCGCCGGTGAGGTGGTCGGATATGATGACCGGGAGAGTCTTCTCAGCTCCAAGGAAGGCGTAGCGGAGGTGAGAAGGCAGCTCCTTGAGTTCGATCTCCGGAGGCTCCTCCATGGATGGTTTGCGTGGCTTCGGGCTTTCTCCTAGCTCCTCGAAATACTTCCTTGTATTGGGCTCGAACCCATCCATGTAATTCGCGTATTCTAAGGCTGCACAAGTAACAATTTCGTTAGCGGAATCACACGAGTTAAGAAGACATACCTCAAGAGGCTCATCCGAGCGGCAAGAATTATCGTCAATGACCGCATCACAAAAATCGACCCGGAATATATCGTCGCTTTCTTTCGGGTATTTCATGGTTTTGAAGACGTTGAAGATGACTTCCTCATCTTGCACCCTTAACTTGAGTTCGCCTTTTTGGACATCGATCAAGGCTCCTCCGTTAGCTAGGAATGGCCTTCCCAATATGATAGGGATATTTGTGTCTTCCTCCATGTCTAGCACCACGAAATCAGCGGGGAAGATGAACTTATCCACCTTGACAAGGACGTCTTCGATGATGCCTCTTGGGTATTTGATGGACCGGTCCGCCATTTGGAGTGTCACTCGCGTGGATTTCACTTCTCTGATGCCAAGCTTTTGAAAGATGGAGAATGGCATGAGGTTGATGCTAGCTCCCAAATCACACAACGCCTTTTCGAAGTAGAGGTCCCCTATGGCGCATGGTACGGTGAAACTTCCCGGATCTTTCATTTTTGGTGGAAGCTTTCTTTGGATTATAGCACTGCACTCCTCGGAAAGTGTGATTGTGCTACAATCGTTGATCCGGCGCCTATTGGAGAGGATGTCTTTCATGAACTTCGCATAGCTCGGCATTTGTACGATGGCATCGGCGAACGGAATGTTGACTCAGAGTTGTTTGAGCATCTCCACAAACCGCCCGAATTGCTCGTCGAGCTTGTTGTTCTTGAGCCGTTGAGGAAATGGCACGGGGGCGTGCAAGGGAGTCGAGGAGGTAGGCATGGGCTGTGGTGGTGTTGATGATGATGCACCGTCTCCTTCTTTTTCCTTCCCCTTGTTTGAGTTCTCAAGTACTAACCCGCTGCGAAGAGTGATTGCGTTGCATTGGTCCTTCGGGTTGCCGTTGGTGTTGCTTGGAAGGTTCCCTTGTGGTCTATTGCTTTGAGCTTGAGCAATTTGACCCACTTGTGCTTCAATGTTCCGGATCAACGCCATTTGATTTTGGAGCGCGGTTTCTTGATTTTGCATGATTGCCGTTGTCCTATTCATGAATGCTAGGAACATGTCGTTTGGCTCGATCTTGGGCGTGGGATGAATTGGTTGTTGTTGAGGTTGGAACCCCCGTTGTTGTTGTGGCTGCCCTTGATTTTGGTTGTGGTACGCCGGCGAAGGTCGATTGTCCCCGAAACCTTGTTGTTGTTGTTGGGGTCCTCTCCATCCTTGATTGCTGTAATTGTTGTTTCGACCTCCATTGTTGTAGTTGTTGTTGGCGTTGTGATATTGGCCCCGGTTATTGTAGTTATTGACGTAGTTGGCTTGCTCGGCATGTACGTCAATGGCTTGAGGGCAATCGTCGGTGAAGTGAGCCCCATTACACCAAAAACATGGCTCCGGTGCGGCTTGTGTGACCTTGGCTGCCACTTTCATCTCCTTGAGTTGTTTGTTAAGCTCCTCCATTTGTGCTAGCACTTCTTTCAACTCTTCCGATTTGTTTCCGGTTGTGGTAGCGTGTGCGGTCGCGGGACCGGGCTTCATGAGTCTTCTCTCTACCGGGCATTGCTCGTTGGAACGCGCCAATTCTTCAAGTAAGTCATGGAATTCCGATGGCGTCTTAGTTAGCACCGTGCCTCCCGTCGCGGTGTTAAGTGTTAACTAAGGTCTTTGTCGAGGTGAGGAGACCATAGTAGAATGTTTGTAGTAGGTCCGGCAAGGCTATCCCATGGTGAGGGCGTTTCCTCATCATTTCTTTAAAGCGTGCCCACGCCTCATGCAAGGACTCCCCCTCCCATTGCCCGAAACTGTGGATCGCCTTCTTCAAACGGGCTGTCTTCTCGAATGGGAAGAACTTTGCAAGGAATTTGGCACAAAGTTCTTCCCAAGTGGTGATGGAGTCGGCGGGCAAGGATTGCAGCCAAATCTTCGCTCGGTCGCGAAGGGAGAATGAGAACAAGCGGAGTCGAATTGCATCGACGCTTATGTTCTGGATGTGGAATGTGCCGCATAGCTCGTTGAAGTTGGCGAGGTGCTCGTTCGGGTCTTCGGTAGGGCCTCCAGCGAATTGGATTTGTTGAATCATGTTGATCATCCCGGTTTTGATTTCGAAGCCCCGGTTCTCAATGGCCGGACTAACAATGGCCGGACGATACCCATTTGTGGTAGGTAGGACGTAGTCGAGAAGAGGTCGCTCCTCGGCCATTGTTGCTCCCTCGATCCTTTGTTGTTTTTCCTTCCGGTTTTGTTTGCACGTCTTTTCGATTTTGGGATCGATCGGTAGGAGGCTTAATTCACCGTCTTTTCGCATACACCTTCACAAGTAAACACGAAAATAGATGAGAAAACAAAAATAAAAGAAAGTTCAAATAAAAGCTTATGAGTCGAATTGCAGTTTAAAACTAATCCCCGGCAACGGCGCCAAAAACTTGTTGCGAATTTTCTCGCACACGCAAGTGCACGTGGTCGCAATAGTAATAAATCGTAAGAACGAGTCGATCCCTCGAGGATTAGCTGAATAAGGAATCCGATACTCACAAGCTAATATAGAACTCAATATAGTTGATTGGATTGTTGTCACAAAATTTAACTAACATGTCACAAAATTAAATAACTAGATGCACAAAAATTCTATTGGATAAGGGGAAGGACTATGGTTCACGGGTTCACAAAACAACTTGGATTCGCTGAATTAAGAAAAGAAATAAGCTATTGAGATTCACACTTTTCACTACTCATACTCACTTTAATCGAATTGATAGATCTCTCTTAAACATCTAACAACCTAAACCGATACCGGAATATCATCTTTCGATCTCAACTCCTAACAAGCACAGCTAGCATAAAAAAAAAGAGTATTCTCACGAGTCTAGAACAACCTAGCTATATCTAGCCTAGGAATGAATTCTAGTAATCCACACAAAAACATAACAACCTAATCTTTCTCAAGCATTAGAATTGAACATAAAACAAGCATGAATTCATGACATTCATACAAGCATTAAGCATAGTTATGAATTAAGCAAAAGTGATGAGAAAAATAACAACCTAACAATTCTAATATCTTGAATCCTACATCGTAATGAACCCACTACACCATAGCCCTACATGAAATTAGTTCATAATGATGACTATGCCAATAAACATACACAAAGATGAACACAAGAACAACATATCATGAAACATCATAAGCATATGGAGAACTTGAATTAAAAATATAAGAGTTTAGAGAATAGAACACTTTGACTAGGATTGTGGCAATGGTAGAATTCTGCAGCTCTCTCATTCTCTTCAAATTGGAGCCACAAAAATTATGAACAAGTCTGGAAAATCTTTGGAAAATAATGAAAAACTAAGGAAAAGAAAAAGATGTTCTTGATAGATTCTACAAAAAATCCTTTCCATGCATGCCTTCTTCTGAATTGATTTGTCTTTTAAGGTTGAATGGGCTTGTTTTCGGAGCAATCTAAGCCTTCAAATCTCATCCAATGGCTGAGAATCGCTAAAAAAATTGAAATAAACAAAGTCTGTCAGAATGACCGTGCGCCGCGCGCTTCACCTTGCGCGCCGCGCGGTCCTTCATTTCGCTTCCGCGCGGTTCGCGCGTAAGACTCTGTGGCTTTTGCTGCAGAATTCCCACTCCTCGCGGTGTGCGAAATGGACCTCGCGGTGCGCGTAGTTGTCAAAAATGTTTTTTGACGTTTCTTTTCTTCGTTTTTGCTCCGTTTTGACTTCGATTAACTTATTTCTCCATATTGAGACTCCAAACACTAGTAAAACCCATATAGACCTGAAAATCCACCAAAAACACTCTAGAGATAATAAAAATCCTTGAGAACTCGTTGGATTTAAGCTCGGGAGATAGGAGTTTACGCGTGATTAACGCACCTATCAGATTTCCCAGAAACTGCACCTCCAGCAAGTGTAAACACCCATCCTGTTATAGATTTGTTAACTTTGACAGTCGATATCCAACTCACATTAGGTATATCCTTCTAATACGGCCGAAAACTATCCATATTGGAGGCCCAAAATCTTGGTCTTCAAAAGAAAATCAAGAAATCTTCCTATAGCCTTCCAATGTTCGACACTTGGATTGCTAGTAAATCAACTCATTTTACTAACATCAAATGCTATATCTGATCGATCGAGTACATTGCATTAAGTACATAAGACAACCAACAATACTAGCGTATTCTAATTGAGCCACGACCTTTCCATCATTCTTTTCAAGTTTAACACTTGGATCAAAAAGGGTGTTCGCTTCCTTGAACTTTAAATGTTTGAACTTGTCAAACAATTTCTCAACGTAGTGCGATAGACTAAGTTCATAACTCCCACTGGTTCTGCATACCTTGGTACCTATTAAATTCAACAAATAAACATCTGTAAATCTAGAGCAATCATCAATAAAAGTAATAAAGTATCTATTTCTCCCATGGGTTAACATGCCATTAAATTCACATATGTCTAAGTGTATAAAATCCAGCAACTTAGAATTTCTCTATACACTATAAAAAGTTTTTTTTTAACCATTTTAGATTTCACACAAATTTCACACATTGAAATTATTCAATTTGCAAGAAATTAAACCACATTTAATTTAATCTTTTCATAGTGCTAATTCCAATATGTGCTAGTATTTTATGCCATAAAAAATAGAATCAAGCATATAAACAGAAGGAAAAATTTATTAATAACATTGTCACTGATACAAAGTTTGACCATTCCTTTACTAGAATAGCCCTTCCCAACAAATACATCATTACATGTCAAAATAAATTTGTCTGATTCATACACAGACTTGATACCTGGTTTTCCTAAGAGAACAAGGTTCCTACGTATTTTTGGGACATGTAGAACATTGGTCAAAAAGTGACCTTCTTCTCGGAGGTGAAGTTGAGATCCACGTTTCTGATATCGATGAATTTAGAGCGATGCTCGTTTTCCATCTGAACTTCCTATCCACTGTTGACTTCAAAATAGGTTTGAAGGATGCGCTATCATAGTTACCACCACCCTTGAACCGTACCCTTGATCGCCATGAGTGCGCTCACCGTAACGACTATGTCTCCATCGGCCATAATGGCGTTGACTTCTTTTTCACCCATCTTGTGGTGTCGACAATCTCGAGCATAATAATTGGGTTTGCCACACACGTAGCATACCCTTTTGGCCCCCTTGGATGCGGAGTTGTTGCCGGACACAGACTTACCGGAATGCTTGAATTTGTTCGAGTCCTTTTTGGAACCCGAAGAGCTTTCTTTTTCATCCCACTTCCTTTTGTCTTTCGTGCTCACCATGTTCGCCTTGGAAGTTATGGCATCCGTTGTCTTCTCTCACATGCTCGATTCGAAGATGTTTATGGATTTGCTCCAAAGAGAAGTCCTCGGTGTTGTGAAGAGGTTTCTTTCGATAGCGCCTTTCCATGAGGTAGGCAACTTCGCAATAACTGTGCCCACTTGGAAAGTCTCCAGAATATGTATCTTCACCACCCTCAATTTGTTGACAATAGCTTGCAATTCGTGCACTTGAACAAGAATAGGCTCATCATCAAACATCTTGAAAGCAAAATAACTCGAGATAAGGAAATTTTTGGTACCTTCTTCATCCGCTTTGAACTTGTACTCGAGCGCCTTCCATATCTCCGCCGCAGATGGATTGAGGGTGTAGAGATCATAGAGGCAAACAGAGAGGGTGTTCAGAATGTGTCCACGACACAACAATTCGTCATCTTGACACTTCTTCCGGTCCCCTTTGAGTTCTTCGGAAACTTGGTCCGTCGTCTCAGGGATGGACTCCAATGTCGGGTCCATCACGTAGAAGATCTTCATGGCAGTGAGGAAGAACCGCATATTGTCTTGCCAGCGGGTGAAGTTGGTTCCGTCGAGCGGTCCAACTTCACGTAGTCTCGGTTCATCACTTTCATACTTGAAACAGATGCCGTAGTCGCCCTCGCATAAGCTACTATAAGATCGTTGTGAAATTCTTTGAAGTTGAAGACGTTTGGGCTTGAATCACACATGAGATGCGCTTTTCTTCTAGTTTCTTGCATCCCGAAAATGTCTTGAAGGCCACAAACAAGAATACCGCAGGACATGATAAGCCTAAAGTAAGGCTGCATCAAGACGCGGCGAAATATGAACGTAGGCCTACAAAAAGCCACTAAAGCCTCTACGCCTGAGTCCAACGCCGACGACAACGCTGACGTCACGCTGTCGCTTGCTTGCATAAGCAACGCGCAAGAGAGTGATAAGTGGGACTCTCTAAACTCCATAGCATTTAATAATAGTTATTAATTAGAAAATATATAAGAGGCTCAATTACTTAGTGTTTGTTGTATGTGAAACTCTTTTTCACGCATTCATCTCTCATCCACAATATATTACTTCGTCTTTTAGTGAACAACCAATAAAAAACCACTATTAGTTAATTATAATGACTAGCTTTTTCTGACATATTTCACCGTAAAACTCTATTTTCCTAGCACATATATATGTATATATATTGTAGCGTGAAATCATGCATTTTGGTGTCAAGTACGTAGTTCATTGCACGCCATACAATCTATTGTACGCCAGACGATCTATCGTTCAAAGCTACCCGCTGAAATGGACAAATCTTCTTACAACATAATATTAATGTAGTTCAAATATGTTTCTTGTGCAAAAATCTATGTCGAGAGTTTTAGATCGCTAGATAGACATTCTGCCGTGCAAATCTTTGTTTCTCATATTTTATGCGACACTCTCGATAAAAAATTATGTTGCAGAAAAATATTGCATGAGAGAACTTTATTACGAGGGAGAGAAGAAGTTAAGGCAACACGAAATGCATATTTTGTAGTGATTTTAGGATGATTATCTAAATGTAATGGTTTGTCAAACACTATAATGTTAGAAAAAGCTATTTATTAAAGGGATTTTTCTTTTTAATAAATGTTAGTTTTTATTAGTTGTTCACTAAATGATAAAATAGTGTGTTATTATTCGAGAGTTGTGTAAATGGGAAACAGTCCCACATGGAACAAATACTAAGACCATCTTCACTCCATCTTCATTTTTTATCTCTATTTTACATCTTTACATTACATGAATATTGTTATTTATCTGCACTCCATCTCTGTTTTACATATTCTTCAAAAAATATTCTAAGTATATCATCTTCCATTATAATTTTTTATAATTTAGTTTTAACCCATTATTAATTCTATATATAATAAACTTGCCCAATAAAATTAACTTAGTTCTTGTTAGTCCATATATATATATATATATATTATTAATATGTCAGAAAATGCTAAAAAAAATAATTATTTATTCCTCCATTGCACAAAATATTATAATTTATTGATTGGAAACACGGTACATATATTAAAGCATTACATTTTCTAATAAAAATAAAATAAAACGCACCACAACATAATTCAAGTATGTCTTGATATTTTTACTTTTGTTGTCTATGTAGTATTGTGACTTAATTTTTTTAATTATGTAATTTTTAAATGTCTTGATGTTTTTTAATTGTCTATGTAAAATATTGTGATTTCTATTGTATAAGTTTTAAGGGAAAATGATATACATCTACCTTGTGTTTTAGTGAAATGTCGAATTTTACCTTTGGTTTTCAAAAATATCGAGTTCATACCATCTGTTTAACTAAAATGATAGACAATAGTTCCACAATATTCTTTTTATTGAATTTTTATTGACTTTTCATTGACTATAATATTTATATGTAAACATCAATTATCTATTTATTCGCATCATATATATAATTTATTAAAAAAACTAAAAGATATACAACAGTCTCTTAATCGTGAAGAACATAGAAAGATGCAAATGGGTAAAAATCGATAGTTGATTGTCATCAAAATCACAAATTCGAACAGAGAATCTAGGATTCAGAGTTGCCATTCGAACATGGAATGAAGTCATCTCTTGGGAGATATGAATTTTATTATTTAATTTCAATTTAAGCCATTTTTATTTCAAAATTGGGAATTTGTAAGTTAGGATACTAGTTTGGATTTGATTCGGTTCTTCTTATATAAGAGTTATTATCAATGAAATGGAGATTTGTGATACTGTTATCCATTTCAGGGTATAATTTTTTCATTTTAGCTAAACATAGGGTATGAACTCGACATTTTTGAAAACCAAAGGTTAACTCGACATTTCACTAAAACACAGGGTATATATGTGTTATTTTACCTAGTTTTAATTAATTTTTTTTTCTTAGTTGTATTTGAATTAATTATTTTTAGAATGCACTAATTTATAAATAAATACATAACACATATAAAAGTATCAAATTATAGTTATAAATTAAATTTTGGGCTAATTTTAGAATTTTTAGAAGCTTAGGGTATTTAAAAGAAGTTATCGAGACGAAATAGTACATCTTCAAAATATGAAGATACACTCTTTAAATCTGATTCTAATATAGAGAATGAAGATGATTTTGAAGATAGAGTGCATTCCATCTCCATCTCTATTTTGAAGATAGAGTGCACTTACTCTAAGGATGTCTTTATATATATTTTAATTAATAATCATTATAGAACCTAGAGAGTGTCAATTGTCACTTTCTTGCGCTTGCTTGCATAAGCAAGCGCGAGCGGGCCGTCGGGCTCGGGTGTACGTAGAGGCTTTAGTGGCTCTTTGTAGGCACACTTAGGCACTTGTTACCTTACCAACAGTCGCGTCTTCTAGTGCTACAATTATTTTTTACGTACTGTTTGAACGAGCAGTTGTATCATTTTGGAACGAACGGTCGTTTTGACTATGATCGTATTGTTTGCGACTATAACTGTTGTTCAAATGGACAGGTACGACTGTTCGTCACTAGCATTCGCGAACTGGTACGATTTCCTATATAAATCACATTGGGTTTTTTAAATTCGTCACTTGACTTTCAAACATGTATCTCTCTCTCTCTCTCTCTCTCTCTCTCTCTCTCTCTCTCTCTCTCTCTCTCAAACACGATTTTTAAGAAATTGTTCTTGCCTACGTTCGGATTGCACTGTGTCTTGGGTGTAGTCCGAATTCAGGCTTATCATATCTCGCGATATTCTTATTTGTGACCTTCAGGGCATTTTCAAAGTACAGAAGATTCTATCTATGCGTGATTCAAGCTCAAACGCGTTTAATTTCAAAGAATTTCACAATATATAAAGCAATAGTGGTATGTGAAGGGAGTAGTAGGATTGAATCTTTTGCCCAAGCCGTGCAATTGATAAGCCCTTTCTCTCACACAATCTTGATCCTGACTGAATGGACTACTTTGAGTCGAGACTCTCTTGTTCATGAAGCTTATCCGCAAATACTATCTTTGAGCTACTATACCTAGCCTGGCTCAACTACAAGCGGTAATTTTTTCTTAATATTGTTAACAAAATGGATTATTAGTAGTGTTAATAATATTCCTTTTGTTTTGTTTTTTCTTCTTCTTACATTTATGATATTTCGGGAGAAAATTGTTGAAAAGTTATTCCCTATGAAAACCTTTTGAATGGGATATTTGGAATGAGACACATCTTAGCCAATGCATGAGAATAACAACCCATTTCTGTTGGGGACTCCTCTTTTCCTGTTTGTTTTCAGTGTGTGTGTATATATATATATATATACACGTGTGTGTGTGTGTGTGGAATAAAAAAATTCCATCACATTCAGTATACATATGGTATAAACTCAAGCCTATCCCATGCATTATTATTGCTTTTGTCACTTGTAGAAAGTTCAATCATTTCAATTCTATCCATTGGCCTGCCATAGATTTAAAGTTCCAACTCATTTTTAATTTGCTAATATTAAAAAAAAAAAAAAAAAAAAAAAAAACCTGAACCTTTTTCCTTCGTAGAAAATTACATATATGTTTCGTTCAGCATATGCACACTGATCTTATTAGAAACGATAAAGCCGTCTCATTTAAAAAATGACAATGGGTACTAATCGTACTGATTGATTGCGATCAACTTGTTTTAACAGCATATTGATACACATTCATTGTACGAGCGTTTGGATGACAAGGTGGTTTTTGGACTGAATAATTCTTATATAACTTACGTCTAATTAAGTTCATTATGCATAAGAATCTTTCTTTCAATGTCGATTTTTTGGATATCTAAACTATATCTAAATTATCAGGAGCACACTTGTTCTTCTCTTTAATTATTCATTAATATAGCAAGAATTAGAAGTAAAGAATATCTACATCCTCTTAATATGGAGGAGAAGGAGAAAATTAATAAATATAAAATCTGTATTCTATAAATTCACGTGGATTTCTCCCACGAGACATAAATTTTATCGGGAGCCCAATAAATATTTAGTGATGAATTATTGTGTAAAGAATTTCCAACCATGCCATCCAGTAAAAATGTTATTAATAGCCCTTGTTTTTAGAATAATAAGTTTTATGTTTATTTCATCTTTTTTTTTTTCGTTATACTGTCCCACATTCACATATAATTTATATTAAAAATGAATATTGATATTGAACAAATTTGAAATGAGACACATATGTCTACGGCTTTAAAAAATAGGACAATTGTGTCAATTGATTAGTGCATTTTATACTTACAAATCTCTCATTCTCGGATTTGAATTTAGCTAGTTCTCAAGTGTATTGATGGTTATTTCGAGTTTTTATACTTAATTTCAAGTTAAGGGTGTTAAATCGAGAATCAAGACGTCATTGAAGCATATTGGATATATTTTGAAGCATTCGGAAGCAAAAACGAGTCAAAACAAAGTGTTCAACAAAGAGAAAGGCCATTTTTGAGGCCTACGCGTCGCGCGCCTGACATCGCACTTTGTTCGAATTCGCTCCAAGGCCAATCTGCACAATCCCCACGACGCGCAGCGCACAAAGTCATTATGCGCACCGAGATGATAATAATCCGCCAATTACATAGGTTTGTTAGGACGCTCGAGAGACAGAGAGAGGATAGTGAATATATTAGATAGAATGAGACTGATAACCTAGGAAACGTGGCTACATTAGATAAAATAGGAATAATCATCGTAATTGGTATGTGGTGAAATTATGGCACTGTTTTTTCTCTTTGATTAAACTCGTTTGAATTACTCTTTTCTTGTCCTTTTATATAAATTAAGTTTTCTGAAATATTCATTCAGCAAAGGCTTCCGAGGACCTCGCTCCATCCACACATTATGTTCTTAAACTACTTTGTAATATATGTTCAACTTATATTTAGGACTCCAAAGTTTTCACTAACCTGTTTGAGCTTCCTCGAATTGATGACTTTGTTCCTCCGCCGAAATGTAAGGCATTTCTCATGCCCAAAATTTTAGTTTTCCTAGTGTCCAATATGGAACTTGATTTTCAATGCAAAGTCCTAAGCGAACAAACAACATTGAAGTAAACGACATGTCGTTATATCAACATACTTCGCACACTGAAGTGAAGATAACGTATACACAGAAAAACAGAACTCGTGAAAATGAAAACCAAAAAAAGGAAAAAAAAAAAAAAAACACCCAATGGAGTTCGCTTCTTCTGCTTCACTGCTCACATCCAACTTCGTACGTTCTTCTTCTTCTTCTTTAGACCCTCAAACCCATCAGAATATAATTCTGCTCTCCAACCCCAAGACCATCGGAGACATAAAGCAGCTACACTGCCACGTCATCAAGACCGGTGACACCCGCTTCGCCCTCGGCAAGCTCGTCGAGCTCTGCGCGCTCTCTAGCTCCGACGGACTCGCCTACGCGCTCTCGGTCTTCGACGAGCTCGACCGTCCGAGCGTTTTCACGTGGAACACCCTCATTCGCTCGCTCGGTCTGGTCTCCGACGAGCCAGAGTCAGCGCTGAGTTTCTATCTCCGTATGTTAGTCTCTGGAGCCGAGCCCAATTCCCATACTTTTCCGATCATATTCAAGCTCTGTGCAAAACTCGGAGCGACCCGCGAAGGGAAACAAGCCCACGCGCAGGTTATGAAACTCGGGTTGTGCTCGGACGCTTATGTCAAGAGCTCTTTGATTAGCATGTACGCGCAGAGCGGCGAGCTGGGTTGTGCGCGGAAAGTGTTCGACGAAAGTCCTATTAGAAACAAGGTCTGTTTCACGGCGATGATGACTGGGTATGCTTTGAGCGGCCGAGTTGACGAGGCGAGATCGGTGTTCGACGCCATGGAGGAAGAGAGAGACACGGTGGCCTGGAACGCCATGGCTTCCGCGTACTTCCAGAGCGGCCGATTCGACGAGACGTTGAGGCTTTTCGACGAGATGTTGAGAATGAAAGACGCGAAGCCGAACGAGAGAACCGTCGCGACGGTTCTCTCGGCCTGTGCTCAGTCGCGGAATCTCAAAGCCGGGAATTGGGTTTGGAGATGGGCTAAAGCACACAGGCTCAGATTGAATCTCAGGCTTATGAACTCGCTCGTCGACATGTACTCAAAGTGTGGAGATTCAAAGAAAGCCAGAGAGCTGTTCGATGGGATGATCGAGAGAAATGTAGTCTCGTGGAACGTAATGATCGGCGGATATACTCACTGCAACGACCACAAAGAAGCTCTGTCGCTCTTCTCGCTGATGATGAGATCAGACATCTCGCCCAACGAAGTGACTCTCCTCGCAGCTCTCCCGGCTTGTGCCCATTTGGGCTGCCTCGAAATCGGGAAGTGGATTCACTCTTACATAGACAGAAACCTCGGGGCGAGCCTCAACACTTCGCTCTGGACCAGCCTCGTCGACATGTACGCGAAATGCGGAGCCATCGAGGCCGCGAAGCAAGTCTTCGAGGGACTAAAAGTCAAACCCACGGCCGCGTGGAACGCAATGCTATCGGGGTTGGCGATGAACGGCCACGCCGGTGAGGCGTTCGAGCTCTTCTCGAGAATGCTCGACGAGGGCTTCGAACCGGACGATGTCACGTTCGTCGCGGTCTTATCGGCCTGTAACCACTCCGGCTCGGCGGATCTCGGGCGAGGATACTTCGCCTCGATGACGAGAGACCACGGGATTTCGCCGAAGCTCCAACACTACGGGATCATCGTTGACCTCTTCGGTCGGAGCGCGCTTTTCGAAGAAGCCGAGGCGTTGATCGAGTCCATGGAGATCGAACCCGACGGGGCTATTTGGGGCTCTCTCCTCGCAGCTTGCCGGGCCCACAACCGGGTCGAGCTAGGAGAATCCGTGGCCCAACGGCTCATCGAATTGGAGCCCGAGAACCCGGGCCCGTATGTGCTCTTGTCGAATATCTACGCCCGGGCCGGGAGATGGGATGACGTGGCGAAGATGAGGACGAGGCTTCACGAAAAGGGTATGAGGAAAATCCCGGGATGTACCTCCATCGAAGTGGACAACGTGGTTCACGAGTTTCTCGTCGGAGACACAGTACATCCATTGAGAAGAGAGATCTACGAAATGGGTGACGAGATCGACAGGGTTTTGGACGAGTCGGGTTTCGTTCCGGACACTTCCGAGGTTCTCTACGACGTGGACGAGGAGTCCAAGGAGGGAAAGCTGAGCCACCACAGCGAGAGGCTCGCGATCGCGTTCGGGTTGATCTCGACGAAGCCTGGGACGACGATACGGATCGTCAAGAATCTTCGGGTTTGTGGGAATTGCCACTCGGCCACGAAGCTCATATCGAAGATCTTTAACCGGGAAATCGTGGCCCGGGATCGCAACCGGTTTCATCGGTTCAAAGACGGGGTTTGCTCGTGCAATGACTATTGGTGATTTTAAATAGAAAAATGAGTACTTAAAAGAAAAGCTCTTGTATGGATTTCATAAAGTAAGGATGAAGGGATATATAATAAGACTCCCATCTTTGTGTTTTATTTGTAATATAGATGGAGTATTACACAAGTAACTAGTTCCTTGGAGCACAAGAAAGTTCAACCAGAGTATTTTATAACTAATTGGTGGTTTTTTTTTTTTTTTTTACTCATCATGCTTCAATGTTGTTTGACACTGTTTTGTTGAAGGAATTCTTTCTTGCTGCGGCAAGGACTGTCTTATCTGCGACTATGAAATAAGCTGCTCCGGCCACTGAGAACGAAAAATTAATTATTGTTAGAATATCACTAATTAAACGACTAAAATTATTAATTAATTTCTGATACAAAATAAGCCATGTAAATGACAATAATAATGATATAATAACCTGTGGATATGATGAGAGCTTGAGCTGTGTGGTTGAGGTGGGCTCTTGCCCAGGGAAGCATCTTTACACTTGCAAACTAAAAACAAAAAAATAATGTTAGATAAGTATGTATATGGAGTATTATGTATTGATATATGTATGTATCTGTGTATGTATTTTAAATAAAATTGGACTTACAGTTGGAATGGCTGTGACAATACTAGCTATAACAGCTGCCTTAGCTCCAGCTTTTACACCCTCTGTTAAAAAAATATATATATTAAAAATAAACGTGTGCCTATTAATGACACATTACATTAGGGAAAAAAAAAAAAAAAAAAAACTCTTTGCCCATAAATTTACTGACACTAAGAAATAGACTCCTTTGCGGGAAAGAATAGAAAAATAATTAAATAAACCCCCAGATTATTTATTTTTTTATTCTCTTAAATCCAGTTTGATGTGAAGCAAATATCCTTTGTGATCTACATAGTTGTTTGGAGTTTGGACCATATCAAATACCAAATCTTAGTCACATTATTAGTGTCACTACTACATATAAATTTTGTAATCAAATAATGGTTTGTCATCTCGACTGATTATTTATAAGTTATAAGTTAGTATTCATATTATTTATAAGTTATAAGTTAGTATTTATAAGTTAGTATTCATAATAATGGTTTCGCGTGGCATATTATTTATAAGTTAGTATTCAAACGATTTAAAGTTGATGAATAGATAAAAACTAATAAACAAACAAAAATCATATAAAATGCATGTAACCTTGAGAACAACGCTTAGCCATGGCAAGCTTTTGGTCAAGAGCAGCCAAACTAGTATTCTCAATGGGAGACTGAACTGCATTCTTTGCCATTCTTTTTGTGATTTACAAATATAAGATAGTAAATAATAACAGAGAGATTTCAAAAGAAGTTGAAATAGATGAACTAGCCAAGCTACTCTTAAGAACGTTGGTGGTTTTGGATAATGACTTGAAGTTGTGTGAGTTTGTTTGATTTTTATAGACATGTTTTTTCAGGTGAGAGTTTGGTAAGGGGATTAAGTGATTTTGGACTGTAAAAGAGTTTGATGGTTTTGTTTCAATTCTACCGTCTTGGACACTTGTTTCTATTATTATTATTTATTCCGAAAATGTCCCCAGTTTTGCAAAAAGAGTAGTTGAAGTTGAAGGGTCAAATCGTACTTTCAAATACATTTTAATATGAGATTAAGCTTAAACTAGTGATAAGGGAGATAATTACCATGTGTTCTATTCTATGACACTATAAGAAGCAAATCCTCAAGTTTAGCAATAAAATAACAAATAATTAGCAAATTAATCATATTTACACTTTTAGATTGTTATATAACCAATTTTTAATAAATATTTGGTAAATAACCACAATGATTACGTGACAATATGTGGATGATTCACGGTTTTCAAATTTGTTTTTCTGATTTCGTAAATAACTTTTAATAAATATTTGGTAAATACTTACTTATGATTATTTATCAAGTATTTACTAAAAATTAGTTAAATAACAAATCATATATGTACATATGATTATATATCTATTGGACCATGAAATAATGATGCATGTATTAATGTAATTATAAATAATTAGCTATTTATATGATTGCATATTAACAAATATCTCGACTGATTACATCGAGAAAATAAATAACAATGTGCTAATGTGCTAAACCATCGCTAGAATATATACACACAAATTAACATTACTTTATTTATCTGAAGTTATTATTCTAGATCTGAAAGTACAAGCGCTTGCAAAAAAATAACTGTTTTTACCTTTAATTTTCCTTGCGAATTTGATTATTTTATTTTTATGCAGAATCCACTGATTCAGTACAAGAGCTGTGCCCAAAACCATGGGTAAGTAGTCCTTTAACCACTTTGGTTCCATGAACATGACGTTTCCATAAGATTTGAACACGTGTCATCGACGAAGGGCTGGATCTATGCTAGCCATCTTTTTTTGTTTTTCCCCTCCGTTTAATTCAAAACCATGACTTCAAATAAAGTACAATGAATGAAGTGGTGATCATATTTGATATCTTGAGCATTTAAACTTTAACCAAAACTTGTTGTATCACACGTCACTTATTTATTTATTTTTTATTTTTTATTTATTTACATGGTTACGAAACGAGAAATAATCGCTGTCCAATAAACAGGACGTAAAAGTGGGCTATTTTTCTCATGGGCTCGATAGAGCTGCGTTACGAAAATACTCAGATTTCCAATCTCGTCAAGAGGCTAACCAAAAGAGCATAATGAACCAAAACAATGAATGACACTACCACAAAACATACCTTTTAAAGTCACAGTCAAAGATAGTAGTGAGTTTCGACTAAATAATCGCGAGATAGCGACTTATTATCAAGATGAAGTTCAAGAAAGTGAATGAAATCGTGTTTGAACTCTAGAGAAATCGTTGTCTCGTGTGTATTTTCATTAAGGAATGAATGTGTACATAATGTCGCTTAAATACATTGGTTGGATTGTAACTACCACTACCACCTAACTAACTCGCCAAGGTGCCCGGTACTATCTTCGTGCTTATTGGCTGATGACTGTGTCGATGTGGTTGCTGATGTGGCTTGTGATAATATCCCACTACCCCCGTCAAACTAAACGGGGACTCGGTGACATTGAGTTTGTCCTTTAGGTTGAGAAAGCGAGTGACAGAGAGATTCTCCGTGAGCACATCCGACCGGCGTCTGATTAGCTGTAGGCACATATTGAATCTCTAGCTCACGACGAAGGTCCACATCACGCACGTGAAGATCGATCTTCACATGCTTTGGTCGCGCGTGAAATAGAGATTGGTGGCCATTGCTGGAGCTCCAAGGTTGTCACACCACACGATTGGAGGATGAGATCCCCGCACGTGTAACTCGCGTATGAGAGATCAAACCCACGCAATCTCAGCAGCAATACTTGAACGTGCCACTATACTTTGTTCGAGTGAGCTCCAAGAAATCAAGCACTTGACAAAAGAAATGCATTTGAAATTTAAGAGAGAATAAATTACTGCGATTAAAATTAAAGTAAAACTTTGAATGATATGTTTAATTTAAACATAATTGATTACGACTATATAAAATTGAATATCACTTTTTAAAATTGAATAAAATTCATTACAATTCTATAAAGTTAAATCACATTATGTTAAAACTTAAACTATATAACATTTACAATCGATACAGTAATTGAGTATTCATAAGAGATATATATATATATATATATATATATATATATATATATATATATATTAATATCAAAACCATAAAAAAATTGATATGTTAATATGTGACATAACATCAACCATATCTATAATTATGTTTCGTTTATAGTTATATAACAATACAACTATATAATTCAAATGTTATTACCAAAGAGGTCAATTGGTATTGACTTTACGTTATTGTACATGAATTGATATTGATATGAATACAGATTACTTTCAACCTCAACCATATCAAAATTGATTGAATATAAATATTAATATATGATATAACATCAACCATATCTATATGTATGTTTTGTTTGTAGTTTTTATATCTTTTTCATTTGTAGTTATAATTTTACATTACTTTTATATATGAAATCCTTCTACAATGTTATAAGGTTACTTATTACCCTTCTTCCACCTTGATAATTCTTGTAGTTCATTTCTAATTCAAGAGTAACATAATCAAAATCACTGAACACTAATTTCCTTTACAAAAATTTGGACTAAACCCAAAAAAAAATTGAAGGTTTCTTTATCTAGATGTGAAATCTAGCGAGCTATTTTCATTCTCTGGCTAAAGACGTCCTTCTCTGATTTCCCCTCATCATTCTTCTTTGTCGGACATTGTCTCCTCTCTCAAACAAGAAGAATAAGAAAACCCTATATAATTTTTGTGTGGGTTTCGAGTAGAGGAAGAGAATAAAACCACAAGGTAACCTTGTTTGAGCGTTCTCGAACACATAATTTTCCACTACGCTCCCCTCTGGCCTATTTTCGTTGCGACGAGAAATAATCATGTCACAGCAAAACATGGCGTGATGGGGAAAAATTTCGTCGCAGCGATGATTAATCCTAGATGTGCGTGCTCTTGGAAGTTCAAGATGAACATGTTCGCTGCGATGAGAAATAATTACGTCACAGAAAAACATGGTCACGCCGTGACAGGAAAATATGTCATCGCGACGAAAATTAATCCCAAATATTCAAGCTCTCGGGAGTTTAATATTACAATTTTTCGTTGCGACGAGAAATAATCATGTCACCGCAAAATATGGTCTCGCCACGATGGCAAAAAAAAATCGTCGCGGAGAAAATCTATCCCAAAAATGCATGGTCTCACCAACTCATCACGTCGCAACGGAAAAATCTACGTCTCGACAAAATGTTACCAATTCCATGACGGAAATTCTTTCGTCGTATAATCATTCTCCATTGCAATGTGAAATTCTCTTGCCACGACGTGAAATTTTCTCATCCAAACGATTGTATCTTGTACATGAAAGCCTACGAGGATGAAGATCATTGCCCAGTTTGTGATATATCAAGATAGAAAAAGAAAAAAAATTATGACGAGGTAATGGAAGGAATCCCTGAAAATGTTTTATGGTACTTGTCACCGATTTCGCGTTTCAAGAGACTTTTTCGAAATCCAGAACATGCAAAAAATTTAATTTGGCATGCAACTAACAGAGTTGTAGATGGAAATCTTCGATACCCTGTAGATTTACCGTTTCTCTAAGGACTTCGCAAATCATTTCTTCATTAGTGTGTTATTAGTATTTGAAAACTTGTTCATAACAAAAATTCTCTTTGTAATACGTTTATTTTGTTGGTTGTAGTATAAATTATCTACTTGTCTTCTTTAATTTTAATGCAAATGAAATATTTAAATATTAAATTCGAAATTTATAATTTTGTATTAAAAGTGATATATTATTTTTTAATAAACAATATATTTATAAATTAGTATATAAAAAGAATAATTACAAATACACGGCGGTTAAGATAATAGTGACACTAAAAAAATTAGTAGACAATTGTTTTTGGAAGCATTTCTTTTAGTGGCGGTTCTTTTTATTTAATGCATTTAAATAATGACTGTCATCTAAATTTTGACCGTTACTAAAAAGTAAATAATTTTTAGTAGCACTTTTTAAATGTCATTTTTTGTGTTTAGTAGCATTAAAAAACTGTCACCAAAAGCTATTTTTCTTGCAGTGTGAATTGAATTTACATACACTATTTTTGATATTTTTTTACTCGAATCAATTTCTTACCTATATATGTACCTTATATCAGCATTTAATAGCGTATACGTCAGTTTTATATATATTTGAAACTCTGAAATTGGAAATCTACTCACACCAGCTATTAATAGCGAATACATCAGTTTTCATTTTCTAAATAAGAATTCATGCCATTATAAAGAGTTTGATAGTCGGTATTAGAGTTTTTAACGAGATAGATCAGGGTGAGAAAGACAAGACAAGGAACTCATCCCGGGCCGGTCGGAAGAGGACGGAATGAAGAGCTTCCGTGGCTTAATTGTGCCTCACAGAATTTTCAAGTGCCGATAAAGCTAGAAAGCGCTACAAATATTTCTCTACAACAATCTTTTTATATAAATTATATAATTAAGTTTATAAATTTTTTAATATATAATTAAGTTTATATTCTAATTTTTGTTATATAGTTTAGTTTATGTAATTTGTATTATATAGTTACGTTTTTAAATTTTTAATATATAATTAAGTTTACATTCTAGTTTTTGTTATATAGTTTAGTTTATGTAATTTGTATTATATAGTTAAGTGTTTAAATTTTTAATATATAATTAAGTTTATATTCTATTTTTTGTTATATAGTTTAGTTTATGTAATTTGTATTATATAGTTAAGTTATTAAATTTTTCATTATATAATAAAATCATACAAATATATATTATAGTTTTAATTATAATTTTATATTATATACTTAACTTCATATTACAAAATATAGTTTATAGATATATATCATGTCTGGCGAGTCATCATCTCACCCATAACAGGATTAGGTAGAACTCAATATTTTTAATGTTAAATTCTTTCTTAGCCGATAGATACATAGAGGTTACACGTGAATACATGAATAGAAACATAGGTCATGACATAACCGAAACAGATATCGCAATGGCTAAGGTCTTTATTCATTTTCTTCACATTTTTTACGATGAAATATGTGCATTTATGTCCGCCGTTTACACACTCATATCCTATTTAGCGATACATAGTGTTACAAAAATTGTTGAACATCTTCACAATTGCAACCATTTTGAAAATTTTCAACTATGCTTCGAATCTATGAGAGAAAATTTTCTAAATATT
>NC_142760.1:36763657-36771157 GCF_054948205.1 Urtica dioica subsp. dioica
TAAAAAAATATGTTCAACATTCGTAGTCTAATAATGCAAATCATGTGAGAGATATATTACTCTGAAATATATCCGGATGTTTAATCTACATAATACACGCTTACGCCCATGACTGTTATGAGTCGTTTTCAATATTGATTCACAATCTGTTATAAAATTATTAGGTCATTGTTTCTTCAACTGCTTTCTAATAACTGTATATTTTAATTGGAGCTTACTTGAAACAACGATTCATGATTATTGACTCTGCAATATTAACTTACATTCTCATCCTCATTGTGGTCATAAACTACATAATTGTATATTTCGCCCTTTATTTATCGTTATACATCGAATTTATTGTATTCAAATTTTAGCAAACAAAAAATTAATAAGCTAGGGCAACAATTATGTAAAGTTTATGTTGTCTTTAAGTATCATCGGATGAAATCTGGATGAAATTTAATATCTTTATCAATAATAATGATGCGTCAAAATATCCGAAGACGTGAAGAGAAAAAAAAACAGATTTCAGTGAGGAAATCAAATTTGCAAGTCATTAGACAAATGATATTGAGAGTAAAAAAAAATAAAAAAAATTTGTAAAAAGCTATTTTTGTTGAAAATGTATAAAAAATCAAATTTTGTAATATAACTATCAAACCTAACCAAATCATTTAGAGAAATCTAGAATATGAAAGAATAATAAAATTGTAATTTTTTTAAGGTGGTTGTGAAAATGAGAATAATAAAAATAAAAAATGAGAAAGATAGAAGAGATTGAGATTAAAAAGGTTGAAAATAATTTTTTTGTTCTAAAATAGGTATTTTTTTAATAAAAATGTGTCAAAGTTTAATGAGATTTGTAAGTAACTAGGCCACTTTAAACATGTGATTTTGGATTTAGCCTATGTTTGACAATTTTTAGGGATATAGCCAAATGGCTTATGTGGCAATAATTAAGGTCTGATTTGCCCTTATTTATTAACAAATTCGTCACTTTCTCTCTCCTATTTTTTTCAAAAAAATTTTTTACATAAAAACTTAAAAAATTCGTATCTTTCTCATACGAACTCGAAATTGAGTGATTTCAGATCCTACAAATTCGTGGCGTCGAGATCTTCAAAAATAGATCCATTGTGTTCGATGAAAATTTATGTTTAATGCATCATAGTTACGTTTCCATTTATTTTTTTTTTAATAATTTCAAAAATTTCAAGTTATTTCCATATTTAAGGTAGTAACGTGATTTTTCTACATCTATGGTATTAAACATGATTTTTCATCAAACACAATGGATCTATTTTTGAAGATCTCGGCGTCACGAATCTGTAGGATTTGGAGTCACTCAATTTCGAGTTCATATGAGATAGATATGGTTTTTTGAAGTTTTTATGTAAAAAAAAGTGTATGAAAAAAGTAAGAGAGAGAAAGTGACGAATTTGTTTATAAATAAAGGTAAATCAGACCTTAATTATTGCCACATAAGTCTGTTGGCTATTTCCCTAAAAATTGTGAAACATAGGCTAAAAACAAATTTCATAGTTTCATTTTGGCTATTTCGCTACAATGCCCAAGTTTAATTTTGTAGTCATATAACTATCAAAATTAACCAAATATTCAGGGAACACAATTTTGTTTTTTGTTTTAATTTTAGACACAAATCAAATGCGGAATCTTAATCATTGTATTTTTCCACGTCAACTCTTGAATAGCGCATAAATAAATACAATATTCCAAATATACTAAATTAAAATGAAATAGAAAATGGAAAAGATACTTGAGACTCTGAAAGCACCTCACTACCTCACATCCTTCATTAACAAAGAGTCGATCTTAAGGAGTCGCCACTAATAATACATATGATCTCATATCAATGCTCTCTATATCATCCTATTGTTTAATTACTTATAATAATACACACTATATTTCATATAATGCTAACAAATTATTATGTGATGCTCCCTACCATATGAGAATTGAATATAATTATTATAGTTATCAATTTCAGAGGATTAGTTTATCTCATGTGTAGTGTAATATTTGCATATCAATTAACTGATACACTGTTTACAAATAATTAAGTACTGATGGATTAGGTTGGCAGAAGTAAAATAATATACTTTGTTGTGAGAGAAACCAATATATACTATATTATGAATATTTTTTTCTTCAGCTAATAAAAAAATATGTCTAACATTTGTAGTCTAATAATGCAAATCATGTGAGATATATATTACTCTGAACTATATGCTTGTGTTTAATCTACATAATACACGCTTACACCCATTGACTGTTATGAGTCGTTTTCAATTTTGATTCACAATCTGTTATAAAATTATTAGGTCATTGTTTCTTCAACTACTTTCTAATAACTGTATATTTTAATAGGAGCTTACTTGAAGCAACGATTCATGATTATTGACTCTGCAATGCTGTCAAGCATTAACTTACATTCTCATCTTCATTGTGGTCATAAACTACATAATTTTGTAAAAACTTGTTTTTCTAGTTGAATTGGGTTATTTCAATGATGTATATTTGGCCCTTTAATTATCGTTATACATCGAATTTATTGTATTCAAATTTTAGCAAACAAAAAAATGAATAAGAGCAACAATTACATAAAGTTTATGTTGCCTTTAAGTATCATCGGATGAAATTTAATATCTTTTTCAATAATAATAATAATGATGCGTCAAAATATCAGAAAACGTGAAGAGAAAAAAAAAAATCAGCTTTTAGTGAGGAGATGAAATTTGCAAGTGGTTAGACAAACGATATTGAGAGTAGAAATATAGAAAAATAAAAATTTTGTAAGAAGTTTTTTTGTTGAAATTGTACAAAAAAAAATCAAATTTTGTAATATAACTATCAAACCTAACCAAATCATTTCGAGAAATCTAGAATATCAAAGAATAATAAATTTGTAATTATTTTTTTTGAAGGTGGTTGTGAAAATGAAAATAATAAAATGAAAAATGAGAAAGATAGAAGAGATTGAGATTATAAAGGTTGAAAATAAATTTTTTCTTCTGGAAAAGGTATTTGTTTTAATAAAAATGTGTCAAAGTTTAATAAAAATGCGGCGGTTGAAATGTCTCAAGAGTTTCAGGTGAAATTTGTTTGGAATATATTTATTTTTATATTAATGACGATTTCTAACAAATTTATTATCTTATTTTTTGATGTGTAGGTGAAGAGTAAGCGAAACTCGGAAAATCGGAAGCATAAGAGGACTAATGGCCATCAAGGGATTGTCTCTTTTGCGGGGCATCGCTACAACAACGTAAGTTCTCATCAATTATATTACTACTAATTAGAATATACTTTTGATAAATATATTTATTTTATTTTGCAGTCACGACGTACTGGAGGTGGGGTGCGATTGCCACTTGAAAACTGGAAGGTGCTATACCAGACCACGAAGAAGTATTGGAAGCATCCTACCGAGGAACTTGTATACGTAAGTGTTTGTAAATTTATTTTTGTTTTGACAAGTTACATTCGTTCTTTACTTCTCGTTCTTTACATAGGATGAGATGATACAACTCTCCAAAGAGATACGTGCTAAGGCGTTGGACGAGGATCTAGAAGATGACCAAAAGGCGTTTTAGGCGGAAGCGGTGCATATTTACTCTAGGGGTCAGACGTGATCATATTACCGGGATATGCCTGATTATGCCGCATAGAAATCTGACCTCGAGTGTTCATTACTAAATTTCAATTCAATTATTAATTATCAAGATCAAGGAATATAGAGGCCAGAAAATGATGCATTATAATATTTCTGATCTTTTGTTTTTCTTCATTTATGCAGTAAATTTTGGTGATAAGAGAACAACCCGCAATTAGAATAGAGAGCGAACCTTTTTATTTCATAGATTTATATATACTTATACAGTTCATAATTTTACAAGTTAAAAATGTCACTATAGTTCTTTGTTTTTAGGCTTTGTTAATTTTTGTGCCCGCGCGAGCTAATTCTCAAACACAACATATTTTACCACAATTACCACCGGACAGCAGAATAGAGAAAAGACCCGAGAGAATAGATATTGTGTTTTGTTTATTAAAGATTTCTCCGAAAGGTGAAGAAAAAGCTTTAAACCATCCATATAAAGGCAGAATTTAACGTTCAAGTCATTTTACATGGGCAATCAAATAATCAGTTGTTAGGGACAAGGACACTCTGGACACGTCGAGAGAGCACGAAGCACAGTTTTGGGATGCATGGTCCATATATTTATATATATATATATATATATATATATATTATATATATGACTAGCTTTATTATTAATTACCATACCTACCTGGATTGTTGTTTCTAAAGTCTACAACATCGAATTACAGATTGAGATCTCATTAATTAGGATTCAGATCTGGAAAAGCAAGCAATAAAAATGAAGTTAAATTATAGCGAAGAACAGTAGAAGCATAGTGAAAAGGGAAGTTGAAGGCGCAAGAGTAATGGGTTCGGCAGTCATTATTGGTACATAATAGAGAGTTGATATTATACATACCAACGTAGGTATGAATAGTTATTTGCTTAATTAAGTTATATAAGTTGATATTATACATACCAACGTAGGTATAATAGAGAGTTGATATTATACATACCAACGTAGGTATGAATAGTTATTTGCGCAACTGTGAGGACATTGACAAGTAGTGGCAGTTGAAATGTTTTGAGTCTCAAGAGTTTCAAGTGAAATTTGTTTGGAGCATATTTATTTTATATTAATTATAATTTCTAACAAATTTATTATCTTATTTTTTGATGTGTAGGTGAAGAGTAAGCGAAACTCGAAAAATCAGAAGCATAAGAGGACGAATTGCTGTCAGGGGACTTTCTCTGACATCGCTATAACAACGTAGGTTCTCGTCAATTATAATATTATTAATTAAAATATACTTTCGATAAATATATTTATTTTATTTTGCAGTCACGACGTAATGGAGGTGCTACACCAGACCGCGAAGTAAGAGTGGAAGCATCCTACTAAAGAACTTTTATACGTAACTTTTTGTGCCCGCGCGACCTAATTTTAAAACACAACATAGTTTACCACAATTACCACGGGACTGCAGAATAGAGAAATACAAGGCTTTTCTCGTCCCGGCTTTCATATCCTCCACCTTGAAAGCCCAAGACGACTTCAGGGCCTGAGTGTCCCTGTTCGAACTCGAAGGAACGTGATGTTGACCATGTTCAGCTCCACCCGTCACCGGCTGCAAAATTTATGGACGTAATTAAGAGTATTTTTTTTGTTCATTTACGACACAAACACTATATAGTATGACATACCAGGACCAGGAGTATTTCTACTCCCGATATTAAACATCCCATTTTTTCTTTTCCCTAATACCATTATTCTTTCTTCTACTTGCCTTCCTAAATAGCCCCGAACAAAGCTGAATTCTTGAAGGAGTGGACACACAAGTGGGGCCCACTGGCCGCTGTTGTCAATTTCTATAATTTTACGCAAGGAGCACTTAAAATATATATACTGTGGGTTAATATATATATACTCTGCTTCAATTATACCAACGACGACAATATATAGAATTATGCTGCCACAAGCTTTTAATGGGGATTGGCTTATTAATTTAATTTCCCCAACATTAGTTTGTTTCTCTTCAAACCCATGCTTCGGACCATGATCCAGGGACAGACAGGCACTAAATAATTTTGGTTCATGCAAAATCTTGATGTAGAGAGGAGATCTGTAAGACTAAGATCCACAGACCATCGCTCTTATCTCTTAATTTTATCATAATTTTTTTTGGTTTTACGCCATTACTATTTTCTTAGAATAATATATATGAATTTCTGAAAGCCAAGCTTCAACCATACTAACGATATTATATTCAGTCGTGCTCCCACGAGCTATATGATTAATTGATTGCCTCGCTACTCGAATATCTCTTTATTAAATAGGCTATTTCGTTTTATGCCTCGCAGATAATAGTTTTTTTTCTTTCGTTACACACTCCTATTAAATTTAGATAAATTTTTTTAATCAAATTATTTGGCCCCTGACATACTGTAAATGGGCACTAAAATAATATTTTGTTCGTATAAAACCTTATCAAATTTGAATCTCAATCTAAAGGGTGGTTGTGCAATTCCAAGAAATTAAGGGACTTGAATATTAAAATTACTTCCTCTCTTCTTCCTATAAATAGCCATGGAAGTGCAATTGCTGATTACACAACCAAATACCAAATAAACAAAGAAACAAAAATCGAAATGAAATCTCATTGTGCTATAATCCTGAGTTTCTTCTTACTTACTCTGGTAAGCTATATGTCTCTTATATTCTCCTTTTTGTTTGGAGTGGAGGCTCATATCTTTTACTTTTTACCTCGTCTATATTCAAATCCTTATGATGTAATAATGTCTTATAAAATTAACGTATGTTACTAATTAATGTATGTTTGTGTGTTTTCATGATTAGTACTCTTTGGGCACAGCGGAAGCAAGAAATGATCTGTCCACCTACTGGAAAAATCAAGTGGTGAAGGAAGATGATCCTATGCCTCAAGCAATTCGAGAGATTATTGTTGCGGGCGCTCAAACAACTAAGCCACAACCCAATAATCAGATCTTATTCTGGGCCAAAAAACCCGAAACACTCAGCGAAACTACCAAGGCACAACCCAACAAACAAATCTTATTCTGGGCAAAGGAACCCAAAACACTCAGCGAAACTGCCGAGCCACAACCCAACAATCAAATCTTATTCTGGGCAAAAGAACCCGAACCACTCAGTGAAACTGCCGAGCCACAACCCAACAATCAAATCTTGTTCTGGGCAAAAGAATCCGAATCAATCAGCAAAACTACCGAGCCACAGCCTAACAAACAAATCTTATTCTGGGCAAAAGAACCCGAAACACTCACCAAAACTACCGAGACCCAACAACCTAACAATCAAATCTTATTCTGGGCAAAAGATCCCAAAACACTCACTAAACCTGCTGAGACCGAACAACCTAACAATCAGATCTTATTCTGGGCAAAAGACCCCGAAACACTCACCGAGACCCAACAACCTAACAATCAGATCTTATTTTGGGCAAAAGATCCCAAAACACTCACCAAAACTACCGAGCCACAACCCAATAATCAGATCTTATTTTGGGCAAAAGAAGCTGAAAACCTAAAGAGTGAAGCTTAGCCGCAGCCTAGTCCATATTGGTCCATGGAAAAATGACTAGCAAAGGAATGCAGGACCAATGGACTCGGCTAAAGCCCTCACTGCTTAGACCGCTTTATGGTTTCATGGTATGAAGTCCGTCATCACCATCTAATAAAGGACTTCGCTAGTACGTACGTGTGATAATAGCGTGCATGAGAACTACTATAAAGGCTCTCGTGATTATGTAATTTGTTTTATGTTGTGATATGTGTGACGATGTTTCTCTTTGTATGTATTCGACTACCTTTGAAGTTAATGTGTCTCGTTATCAAACCATCTTTCGGTTAGGCTCGCTCGATTTATCTCACTTCAA
>NC_142760.1:36773657-36836363 GCF_054948205.1 Urtica dioica subsp. dioica
ATTCACATTATTCAATATTATCTTGAAATCTCATTTCTCTCAATTTTATCTATATTATCCTTATTGTATTAATTACTCCTAGTACTACACATTATATTTCTTATAATAATGACAAGTTATTGTGTGATGCACTCTAACAAGTAATATTTCTTATAATATGATAAGCTTGAATTAGGTTGGCCAGAAGTATAATAATATACTTTGTGAGAGAAAATATATACGAATCTCTGTATTTAGCGGTTAAGAATAATCAATATATTCAGCATAATAACGGAAACCGATATATACTATATTCTGAATATTTTTTTCTTCAGGTAATAAAAAAATATGTTCAACATTCGTAGTCTAATAATGCAAATCATGTGAGAGATATATTACTCTGAAATATATCCGGATGTTTAATCTACATAATACACGCTTACGCCCATGACTGTTATGAGTCGTTTTCAATATTGATTCACAATCTGTTATAAAATTATTAGGTCATTGTTTCTTCAACTGCTTTCTAATAACTGTATATTTTAATTGGAGCTTACTTGAAACAACGATTCATGATTATTGACTCTGCAATATTAACTTACATTCTCATCCTCATTGTGGTCATAAACTACATAATTGTATATTTCGCCCTTTATTTATCGTTATACATCGAATTTATTGTATTCAAATTTTAGCAAACAAAAAATTAATAAGCTAGGGCAACAATTATGTAAAGTTTATGTTGTCTTTAAGTATCATCGGATGAAATCTGGATGAAATTTAATATCTTTATCAATAATAATGATGCGTCAAAATATCCGAAGACGTGAAGAGAAAAAAAAACAGATTTCAGTGAGGAAATCAAATTTGCAAGTCATTAGACAAATGATATTGAGAGTAAAAAAAAATAAAAAAAATTTGTAAAAAGCTATTTTTGTTGAAAATGTATAAAAAATCAAATTTTGTAATATAACTATCAAACCTAACCAAATCATTTAGAGAAATCTAGAATATGAAAGAATAATAAAATTGTAATTTTTTTAAGGTGGTTGTGAAAATGAGAATAATAAAAATAAAAAATGAGAAAGATAGAAGAGATTGAGATTAAAAAGGTTGAAAATAATTTTTTTGTTCTAAAATAGGTATTTTTTTAATAAAAATGTGTCAAAGTTTAATGAGATTTGTAAGTAACTAGGCCACTTTAAACATGTGATTTTGGATTTAGCCTATGTTTGACAATTTTTAGGGATATAGCCAAATGGCTTATGTGGCAATAATTAAGGTCTGATTTGCCCTTATTTATTAACAAATTCGTCACTTTCTCTCTCCTATTTTTTTCAAAAAAATTTTTTACATAAAAACTTAAAAAATTCGTATCTTTCTCATACGAACTCGAAATTGAGTGATTTCAGATCCTACAAATTCGTGGCGTCGAGATCTTCAAAAATAGATCCATTGTGTTCGATGAAAATTTATGTTTAATGCATCATAGTTACGTTTCCATTTATTTTTTTTTTAATAATTTCAAAAATTTCAAGTTATTTCCATATTTAAGGTAGTAACGTGATTTTTCTACATCTATGGTATTAAACATGATTTTTCATCAAACACAATGGATCTATTTTTGAAGATCTCGGCGTCACGAATCTGTAGGATTTGGAGTCACTCAATTTCGAGTTCATATGAGATAGATATGGTTTTTTGAAGTTTTTATGTAAAAAAAAGTGTATGAAAAAAGTAAGAGAGAGAAAGTGACGAATTTGTTTATAAATAAAGGTAAATCAGACCTTAATTATTGCCACATAAGTCTGTTGGCTATTTCCCTAAAAATTGTGAAACATAGGCTAAAAACAAATTTCATAGTTTCATTTTGGCTATTTCGCTACAATGCCCAAGTTTAATTTTGTAGTCATATAACTATCAAAATTAACCAAATATTCAGGGAACACAATTTTGTTTTTTGTTTTAATTTTAGACACAAATCAAATGCGGAATCTTAATCATTGTATTTTTCCACGTCAACTCTTGAATAGCGCATAAATAAATACAATATTCCAAATATACTAAATTAAAATGAAATAGAAAATGGAAAAGATACTTGAGACTCTGAAAGCACCTCACTACCTCACATCCTTCATTAACAAAGAGTCGATCTTAAGGAGTCGCCACTAATAATACATATGATCTCATATCAATGCTCTCTATATCATCCTATTGTTTAATTACTTATAATAATACACACTATATTTCATATAATGCTAACAAATTATTATGTGATGCTCCCTACCATATGAGAATTGAATATAATTATTATAGTTATCAATTTCAGAGGATTAGTTTATCTCATGTGTAGTGTAATATTTGCATATCAATTAACTGATACACTGTTTACAAATAATTAAGTACTGATGGATTAGGTTGGCAGAAGTAAAATAATATACTTTGTTGTGAGAGAAACCAATATATACTATATTATGAATATTTTTTTCTTCAGCTAATAAAAAAATATGTCTAACATTTGTAGTCTAATAATGCAAATCATGTGAGATATATATTACTCTGAACTATATGCTTGTGTTTAATCTACATAATACACGCTTACACCCATTGACTGTTATGAGTCGTTTTCAATTTTGATTCACAATCTGTTATAAAATTATTAGGTCATTGTTTCTTCAACTACTTTCTAATAACTGTATATTTTAATAGGAGCTTACTTGAAGCAACGATTCATGATTATTGACTCTGCAATGCTGTCAAGCATTAACTTACATTCTCATCTTCATTGTGGTCATAAACTACATAATTTTGTAAAAACTTGTTTTTCTAGTTGAATTGGGTTATTTCAATGATGTATATTTGGCCCTTTAATTATCGTTATACATCGAATTTATTGTATTCAAATTTTAGCAAACAAAAAAATGAATAAGAGCAACAATTACATAAAGTTTATGTTGCCTTTAAGTATCATCGGATGAAATTTAATATCTTTTTCAATAATAATAATAATGATGCGTCAAAATATCAGAAAACGTGAAGAGAAAAAAAAAAATCAGCTTTTAGTGAGGAGATGAAATTTGCAAGTGGTTAGACAAACGATATTGAGAGTAGAAATATAGAAAAATAAAAATTTTGTAAGAAGTTTTTTTGTTGAAATTGTACAAAAAAAAATCAAATTTTGTAATATAACTATCAAACCTAACCAAATCATTTCGAGAAATCTAGAATATCAAAGAATAATAAATTTGTAATTATTTTTTTTGAAGGTGGTTGTGAAAATGAAAATAATAAAATGAAAAATGAGAAAGATAGAAGAGATTGAGATTATAAAGGTTGAAAATAAATTTTTTCTTCTGGAAAAGGTATTTGTTTTAATAAAAATGTGTCAAAGTTTAATAAAAATGCGGCGGTTGAAATGTCTCAAGAGTTTCAGGTGAAATTTGTTTGGAATATATTTATTTTTATATTAATGACGATTTCTAACAAATTTATTATCTTATTTTTTGATGTGTAGGTGAAGAGTAAGCGAAACTCGGAAAATCGGAAGCATAAGAGGACTAATGGCCATCAAGGGATTGTCTCTTTTGCGGGGCATCGCTACAACAACGTAAGTTCTCATCAATTATATTACTACTAATTAGAATATACTTTTGATAAATATATTTATTTTATTTTGCAGTCACGACGTACTGGAGGTGGGGTGCGATTGCCACTTGAAAACTGGAAGGTGCTATACCAGACCACGAAGAAGTATTGGAAGCATCCTACCGAGGAACTTGTATACGTAAGTGTTTGTAAATTTATTTTTGTTTTGACAAGTTACATTCGTTCTTTACTTCTCGTTCTTTACATAGGATGAGATGATACAACTCTCCAAAGAGATACGTGCTAAGGCGTTGGACGAGGATCTAGAAGATGACCAAAAGGCGTTTTAGGCGGAAGCGGTGCATATTTACTCTAGGGGTCAGACGTGATCATATTACCGGGATATGCCTGATTATGCCGCATAGAAATCTGACCTCGAGTGTTCATTACTAAATTTCAATTCAATTATTAATTATCAAGATCAAGGAATATAGAGGCCAGAAAATGATGCATTATAATATTTCTGATCTTTTGTTTTTCTTCATTTATGCAGTAAATTTTGGTGATAAGAGAACAACCCGCAATTAGAATAGAGAGCGAACCTTTTTATTTCATAGATTTATATATACTTATACAGTTCATAATTTTACAAGTTAAAAATGTCACTATAGTTCTTTGTTTTTAGGCTTTGTTAATTTTTGTGCCCGCGCGAGCTAATTCTCAAACACAACATATTTTACCACAATTACCACCGGACAGCAGAATAGAGAAAAGACCCGAGAGAATAGATATTGTGTTTTGTTTATTAAAGATTTCTCCGAAAGGTGAAGAAAAAGCTTTAAACCATCCATATAAAGGCAGAATTTAACGTTCAAGTCATTTTACATGGGCAATCAAATAATCAGTTGTTAGGGACAAGGACACTCTGGACACGTCGAGAGAGCACGAAGCACAGTTTTGGGATGCATGGTCCATATATTTATATATATATATATATATATATATATATATTATATATATGACTAGCTTTATTATTAATTACCATACCTACCTGGATTGTTGTTTCTAAAGTCTACAACATCGAATTACAGATTGAGATCTCATTAATTAGGATTCAGATCTGGAAAAGCAAGCAATAAAAATGAAGTTAAATTATAGCGAAGAACAGTAGAAGCATAGTGAAAAGGGAAGTTGAAGGCGCAAGAGTAATGGGTTCGGCAGTCATTATTGGTACATAATAGAGAGTTGATATTATACATACCAACGTAGGTATGAATAGTTATTTGCTTAATTAAGTTATATAAGTTGATATTATACATACCAACGTAGGTATAATAGAGAGTTGATATTATACATACCAACGTAGGTATGAATAGTTATTTGCGCAACTGTGAGGACATTGACAAGTAGTGGCAGTTGAAATGTTTTGAGTCTCAAGAGTTTCAAGTGAAATTTGTTTGGAGCATATTTATTTTATATTAATTATAATTTCTAACAAATTTATTATCTTATTTTTTGATGTGTAGGTGAAGAGTAAGCGAAACTCGAAAAATCAGAAGCATAAGAGGACGAATTGCTGTCAGGGGACTTTCTCTGACATCGCTATAACAACGTAGGTTCTCGTCAATTATAATATTATTAATTAAAATATACTTTCGATAAATATATTTATTTTATTTTGCAGTCACGACGTAATGGAGGTGCTACACCAGACCGCGAAGTAAGAGTGGAAGCATCCTACTAAAGAACTTTTATACGTAACTTTTTGTGCCCGCGCGACCTAATTTTAAAACACAACATAGTTTACCACAATTACCACGGGACTGCAGAATAGAGAAATACAAGGCTTTTCTCGTCCCGGCTTTCATATCCTCCACCTTGAAAGCCCAAGACGACTTCAGGGCCTGAGTGTCCCTGTTCGAACTCGAAGGAACGTGATGTTGACCATGTTCAGCTCCACCCGTCACCGGCTGCAAAATTTATGGACGTAATTAAGAGTATTTTTTTTGTTCATTTACGACACAAACACTATATAGTATGACATACCAGGACCAGGAGTATTTCTACTCCCGATATTAAACATCCCATTTTTTCTTTTCCCTAATACCATTATTCTTTCTTCTACTTGCCTTCCTAAATAGCCCCGAACAAAGCTGAATTCTTGAAGGAGTGGACACACAAGTGGGGCCCACTGGCCGCTGTTGTCAATTTCTATAATTTTACGCAAGGAGCACTTAAAATATATATACTGTGGGTTAATATATATATACTCTGCTTCAATTATACCAACGACGACAATATATAGAATTATGCTGCCACAAGCTTTTAATGGGGATTGGCTTATTAATTTAATTTCCCCAACATTAGTTTGTTTCTCTTCAAACCCATGCTTCGGACCATGATCCAGGGACAGACAGGCACTAAATAATTTTGGTTCATGCAAAATCTTGATGTAGAGAGGAGATCTGTAAGACTAAGATCCACAGACCATCGCTCTTATCTCTTAATTTTATCATAATTTTTTTTGGTTTTACGCCATTACTATTTTCTTAGAATAATATATATGAATTTCTGAAAGCCAAGCTTCAACCATACTAACGATATTATATTCAGTCGTGCTCCCACGAGCTATATGATTAATTGATTGCCTCGCTACTCGAATATCTCTTTATTAAATAGGCTATTTCGTTTTATGCCTCGCAGATAATAGTTTTTTTTCTTTCGTTACACACTCCTATTAAATTTAGATAAATTTTTTTAATCAAATTATTTGGCCCCTGACATACTGTAAATGGGCACTAAAATAATATTTTGTTCGTATAAAACCTTATCAAATTTGAATCTCAATCTAAAGGGTGGTTGTGCAATTCCAAGAAATTAAGGGACTTGAATATTAAAATTACTTCCTCTCTTCTTCCTATAAATAGCCATGGAAGTGCAATTGCTGATTACACAACCAAATACCAAATAAACAAAGAAACAAAAATCGAAATGAAATCTCATTGTGCTATAATCCTGAGTTTCTTCTTACTTACTCTGGTAAGCTATATGTCTCTTATATTCTCCTTTTTGTTTGGAGTGGAGGCTCATATCTTTTACTTTTTACCTCGTCTATATTCAAATCCTTATGATGTAATAATGTCTTATAAAATTAACGTATGTTACTAATTAATGTATGTTTGTGTGTTTTCATGATTAGTACTCTTTGGGCACAGCGGAAGCAAGAAATGATCTGTCCACCTACTGGAAAAATCAAGTGGTGAAGGAAGATGATCCTATGCCTCAAGCAATTCGAGAGATTATTGTTGCGGGCGCTCAAACAACTAAGCCACAACCCAATAATCAGATCTTATTCTGGGCCAAAAAACCCGAAACACTCAGCGAAACTACCAAGGCACAACCCAACAAACAAATCTTATTCTGGGCAAAGGAACCCAAAACACTCAGCGAAACTGCCGAGCCACAACCCAACAATCAAATCTTATTCTGGGCAAAAGAACCCGAACCACTCAGTGAAACTGCCGAGCCACAACCCAACAATCAAATCTTGTTCTGGGCAAAAGAATCCGAATCAATCAGCAAAACTACCGAGCCACAGCCTAACAAACAAATCTTATTCTGGGCAAAAGAACCCGAAACACTCACCAAAACTACCGAGACCCAACAACCTAACAATCAAATCTTATTCTGGGCAAAAGATCCCAAAACACTCACTAAACCTGCTGAGACCGAACAACCTAACAATCAGATCTTATTCTGGGCAAAAGACCCCGAAACACTCACCGAGACCCAACAACCTAACAATCAGATCTTATTTTGGGCAAAAGATCCCAAAACACTCACCAAAACTACCGAGCCACAACCCAATAATCAGATCTTATTTTGGGCAAAAGAAGCTGAAAACCTAAAGAGTGAAGCTTAGCCGCAGCCTAGTCCATATTGGTCCATGGAAAAATGACTAGCAAAGGAATGCAGGACCAATGGACTCGGCTAAAGCCCTCACTGCTTAGACCGCTTTATGGTTTCATGGTATGAAGTCCGTCATCACCATCTAATAAAGGACTTCGCTAGTACGTACGTGTGATAATAGCGTGCATGAGAACTACTATAAAGGCTCTCGTGATTATGTAATTTGTTTTATGTTGTGATATGTGTGACGATGTTTCTCTTTGTATGTATTCGACTACCTTTGAAGTTAATGTGTCTCGTTATCAAACCATCTTTCGGTTAGGCTCGCTCGATTTATCTCACTTCAACTAGTTTGATATCCAAATTTGATATCTATGTGTGTGTGTGTGTGTGTGTATATATATATATATATATATATATATATATATATATATATATATAAATTGTATTTTAAACAAACAAGAAAACTCTCATTAACGTCCCTTTAAGTTATGTTTCTTAATCATGTAAAAACAAAAAGTTTTGTACATGAAATTAATCTCTAAAATACTTAACGTCTCAAATATACTCATGGCTGTTTGAAAATAAATATAATTTGTTATCTCTTAGCCTATTCTGATCGATAGCATTAGATTTGTTATTAAAATTCTTGCCTAGTACTTCTTCATTCACTTAAAAACAAATTTAAATATATAAAAAAAAAAATACACGAAAAAACATTCATCAGCGAACATAAAATTAACCACTAATTGCTATAATTTCAACAACAAAAAATGGGTGCTTATTTTATGGTACAACTTAAAAATCTGATATATCATCCACAACCCATTTTTGGACGCTCGATCATAGCAAGCATATCAAAGACAAAGTTTTGTTGCCGAATCAATCTTACAAACTGTAGTCAACTATTACAAAAGAGTGGTCGCAAATTTATCCCTCCTCTCTACTTACCACACGCTAGCTAGCCGTTGCGGTTCTCTGTAATCAACTTGGTAAATATATATTGTTCTTAAATAGGCGTTCAAAAGTTCAATCCCCACTGCAGTAAAGCTGCCTTAAAAAAAATAGGCGTTCAAAATAAATTTTGTCTCTAGAAATCATTTATTTATTTTCTTAAAATTTCCAGTATTTCGGCTAACAGTTTCAGATTATTAGAACGCCAACGAGTGGAACCCAAGTAGCGTTCTCTTCTGAACACCCACTTCCATTTTCTGAATATCAACAAGGGCTTTTGCTTTACGTTTTGTCTTTTAATGGTTATATTATTGTTGTGTCAATGATGATTTTCATATCAACACTACCTATACCGTTTAACCTAGGGTTGGACAAGCCAGGGTGAAATCTTCCTGCTTTTGATCTTTGCGTTGTCATAAAGAAGTTTTCGACTCATCGTTACATGAGAAAAGAGAGGATAAATGAGGTATAGGGCAACTACTGGATTCCCGATTGTAAGGACAAGCTTTTGCGTCACTCGTATTTGGAAATTTGGAAATAATAAACGAGCTTCCGTTGTTACAACTAAATTCTCGAGTGAATTATGGTCCAATGGATTTATCGAATTAATTTTTAATATGTTAAGGTTATGAGAAATCTCGGACTACATAAAGTAATTATCGAGTTTATCTGGATTAATAAATTAATTCCGAGGAAATATTCCGAAAATTAATTTAAGAAATAAATTATCAAAAATGAGAATTATTTCCGAGAAACCTTAAATATATTTTAATTAATCGAGAACCAACGAGAAAATTCTCGGTTCGAATCATATAATTATAATCCGTTCGGTTATGGATTTAATCAAATAATTATATGATAAGGACCTAGACGTTGTAATGAATTTTCAGGACCCAATCGAAATAAAATTTGAGTTCGGGTCAGTTTGCTAGAGGTTGCAAATAAGAGGGGATTAAGTTGCAACATCAATAAAAAAGAAAGGGATCTATTTGCAACTAATGAGGGACTCATTAGGAAATCTTGGATTCTCTTTAACCTTATCATTTCCTTATTGGACTACAATCTATCACTCCTTCTCTCTTCACCGTGTAAAGCAAAACCCATTTGGTCCTCTTTGTTTTCACCAACACGAGAGAATGAAAGGAAAAACGCGAAAGAAAGACCGAAGAGAAGAAAGAAGAAGAAAAGGAAGAAAGAAAGGGAAAAGAAGAAGAAGAGAACTCGGGGAGAAAGAGGGGCCGAGAGAGCGAGAAAGAGAAAGAGAGCGAGGGAGTGAGCGACGAGGGTGAGCTCGCGGAGGCACGAGGAAGCCGAAGGGAATAAGAGGGCGGACCCAAACCCGCGCGCGCTCCGCCGAGGAAAAGAGCCGCCGCGAGTCTTCAAGGATACCGACCGAGAAGAGCTCACCGGCGAAGGAGGAGAGAAGGTAATCTTGTTTCTGAAATTCTCTTCCTCTATTGTTTGGATTTGAGAAGAATAATATGGTTAGGGTTTGATTTGGGGGTTTTTAGTTTGGAACGAAATTGATGATGTTCACATGTTTGGAGATGGATTCAATGATGATTTTGAGTGATTGAGGTGGTTGTTCTTGATTTTTGGGCGAGCTTGGGTTTGAATTTGTTCTTGGCCGTATGACATGGTTCTGGCCGTGCGTGTGTTTGGGTGTGTTTATGTTGAATCTGAAGTCAATCTTGAATTGCTTGGTGATGTGTGTTCGTTAGGGATTTTATGATGATTTTTTGGCTGTTTGCTTTGGTTTGGTTTTGGCTGAAATTAATTTGTGAGTGTACGTTTGGTTGGTATGATATGACATGGTTTGTTTGGCCGTGGATTTAAGGATGAGAATCTGAGAATTTGATGTATTTCATTTAGCTTGAGAATGTTATTGGTTTCAGATTTTATGTTATTGTTCGGATTCGTTAAAATGGTCATAAAGTTTGGTCTTGTTTGTGAGTTGATTGTTGATAGTCTCGGCTCGGTTAGGTGGGTTGAACAGGGCTCGGGGCAGCGACTCAGGACGGCGAGGAGGCTGTCCGATGATTGGCGGAGGTGCCGCGCGAGCGACAACGAAGCGGGGCTGGACAGTGAGGTTCATCGGCTCGGTTGTGACGAGATGCTGGGCCAGAGGCGGCAGTGGCGCTGTGGCGGCTCTCGGGTGCTGTTTACGGCAGTCTCTGCCTAGTGTTAGCGAGTCGAAATTTCCCGAGTTCCGACTCGAGTCTAAGACGTAATTAAGTAGTTTATTTTTCGAGTTAGTTACAAAGCTTTGATTAAATTGTACGAGTGCTCCGAGTTAGTGCGTTATTAGATTTTATTTGTAAGTGTTGTATGTTTTGTTGATTGTTAACCGGTTTAGTTTTCAAAATGATTTCGATATGAATCGTTAGAAATTATGTTATTAATATATGTTGCGATATTTTTATAACTAGCACGCAAGCGGACGTATCGAACAAGTAATAATGTTACGTAAGTAACGGATATCGATCTCACAGAGAGTAGTTACTATAGCGACGTTAAACAACCTAGAGCGAATTGATTTCACGGAATTAAAGTGGGTGGTGCGAGAAGTGACTACAATTAAACTAACAAAAACAATAACGGAAATTAAACACGAAACTTTGAATAAGAGAAAATGGGGGTTACGACTTCACCGGAAAATTAAGACTCGGAGATTTCAGGTTCGAACAACTTGACCTACTCTATTCACGCTAATCTCACTCTCCCTATGATGTTACTAGCCTCTCTCGAGTGATCTATCAATCTACGTAATTGATGGATTATATATCCTCTCGGCCTCTAATCCTATTAAAACAATTACGAGCAATAAACGCGAGAATTCAAACAATTACATTAAGCTCAAGCCGTCTAGCAACCTAAGAACAAAACGAAGCATGAATTATGAGCTTGAGTTTTTCGCCCTCTCTCGCGTGACGAAAACTCCTAAAAACAATCCTAGAGATGGCCAATCTAGAGAACGCATTAAGACCAAATTCACACAAGCATGAATAATTAAGTAAACCAAAGCATAATATAACCCTAATGAAATCCTCTAACTCAATTCAGTCCGGCTACATCGCAACCCCACTAAAGAATTAGCCTCTAACAAAATTCATATTCAATAGCATAGTAATCAAGACGAGAATCAACATAACCATAAATAAGAGAAACACTAGGGAATTCATGAACGAGGAGAATGAAAAACTATTAATTAACGAGAAATTAGTGTAATAGAGAATAAGGGAAAGAAGGAAAAACTATTAAAAACAGGAGTTCACGGTTGCTTGTCTGTCGGATCTTCGACTCAACTTCGCTCCCAAACAAAAGCTCTTAAAGAAAAGTGCAAAAAAGTAGAAAACAACTCTAAGAATGAATGAGTTAATTAGGTTACAAAAGGGAAGCTCGAGCTCGGCATTGTTATTCAAGAAGATTGTTGCTTTGTTGAGCTGCGATGCGATGTACGTGGCCATCACCGAGGCCATGAAGAAGATGATATGGCTGCAAACGTTTCTACGCGAGCTGGATTAAGACCACGACGGGAGTGCGCTATAACTAGAGTACCATTCAGTTGGCAAAGAACCCGGTGTATCATGCTCAGACGAAACATATACAACCGCGATTCCACTTCATCAGATCGGCATTGGAAGATAGAAGTGCTAGTGCTCGAGAAGATTGCAAGAAGTCAGAATCCTGCTGACATGTTAACAAAGTCAGTGCCATATGACAAACTGAAGTTATGCTCGACTTCAGTTGGACTCGTTGCCTGAGGATCGGAGTCGCCCCCTGCAGAAGGAGACATGTGATGAGATTAGTCTCCAAGTGGAATATTGTCGAGGTGTCGAGCCTAATTGATCGGCTTGCTGACTGAAGAACTTACAATGATAATTTGCAGATCGACCTGGTCCTAGCGTTTTTCTCTTTAAATACCTTGTGCGCCAATTATCTTTGCTGAACACAAGTGAGTTGTAAACACTTTTTCTTCAGAATTTGAGTTTAGTGAGAATCTGCAACAGCAAAGTGGATGTAGCTTTTCACATTGAAAGTGAACAACTATTCGTGACTGATTGGCTCTTTGTTCATGAATCACGTGAGGTGGTTTCAAAGTAAGTACCTTTTCCATTTTATTTTTCCATTTTCTTTTTCCTTTTTTTTATTTATTTTAATTTAGTAGTTTTTGGAATATTTTTAATTAATCAAATACTTATAGACTACTCTCGAGGTGACGTAGACGACTCCAAGAATATAGTTCAGGTGACACTACCGTTTTTCTGTTATGACTCTTCATGCGTGTGGGTATGAGTTTAATCACTTGAAATAACGATTTGTCTTCATTGTTTAAAGCTTAAAGATTTTTTTTGTAATATGAACTTAGCTGTTGTTCTCAAATATATACTATGTGATTGTATAAATGAAAATAAGTAAAAAAAAAAAACTGACATGGACGAAAACAATGAATCGGATTCCACATCATCTTGATTTCTTTTAGAAGGAAAATTTTACATTTAAACTTCACAATCAGCTAAATTACTTAGTATATCTTGATTAATTATATAATTACAAAGTTCAATTTTTGAACTCTTAACCTTTTTTTTATCTATCTCATTTTCCATTTTGTTGTCCCATTTTCACTCAAAAAGATTTTATAACCACCTACAAAATTCATTTTTCGTGCTAAAAATTGATTTTCGTTTGAATATTTTTTTTTTCTCCACGTATTCATATATTTATGCATCTTGTATGATTAAAGGACATATTAGATCTGGTTGTTTTGCTGTTTGGTTGTCCTGGTTATTTGATGACTGGGTGTTAGTCTTCTCACCCTACACCGTTGTATTGTGATAATCAAAGAGCGATTCACATTGCACGTAATTCGATTTATCACGAGAGAATCAAGCATATTGAGATTGATTGTTACATCATTCGACACCATCTACAGATCGGCACAATTTCACTACCTTTTGTCCATCTTCTCTGCACATTGTTAATTTGTTCATGAGAGCTCATTCTACTTCGTGCTTTCATTTTTTATCTAACAATCTCTCGATATTTATTGTTGTGGCATCGTAAGTTTGTGAGAGAATGTTAGCATTTATTTATATTAGCGTTGTCATTATTATTATTATTATTATTATTATTATTATTATTATTATTATTATTATTATTATTATTATTATTATTATTATTATTATTATTATTATTATTATTATTATTATTGTGTGAGGGTCGATTAGTCCTGTGAAACTCCGAAGTCTAGCCATTACGGAATGATCAATTTTATGATGTGAGTTTTAAGATGAAATTGTTTGTTATGTGCTATGAAGGGTTTATTCTTTCTTTTGGTGATTTGAATATATATATATATATATATATATATATATATATATATATATATATTTTCAAGGCAAAGTTGTGAGAATTATCACCCAATATATTACAAAAAAAAAATCTTAATATAGATTTATATCATATGATTATTAAGATGGTTTATGGTGTAGGATATAATATATATATATATATATATATATATATATATATATATATATATATATATATATGCGTATGAACTTTTAACTTAATACCAGGGATACGTTTAATATCTTATGAAAATTATATATATCTATATATATACATATATATATCAGAGCTTGACATTGGCATAAAAAAAAAGTTAATAATTCATAAAGTCCTATATATTGTTTAAAGCATAACTTTTTACGCTACCAAAATAGGCAATAAATATTTATATATTATGTAGTTCTTTAAGGGAAAACAAATCTTCCTGATTCTTTTGGTGACTAAAATATTTTGATAAGATAAAAGATGACGTGTGGTTTTAATCCCTTTACATTTATAGCACAGTAATATTTTTTTTACTAAGGAATAATAAAAAGTCTCGTGCATTCATTCATGGAATTCTTTGGTGTGAATGCCTTTACTACAAACATGTATTAGAGAATAAATATATACATATATAGCTTTTACTTTAAAAAATTTAAGATACGTTTAAGGTGGGTGGGCTGGCAGTTTTTAATAAAAGGAAAGTCAATAGATCAGAATAAGTTAGAGTGTTTTAATTTTTTTATACGTGATTGATTAGGAGATATTTTCAAAACTGTCTACGAATGTTCATTTTCAATAGGGATGACTTCAGAGGTTTTCCTTTGTGGATATGTCTTATGCGATATCTCCATCTTTCTAGCCTAAAGAAAAGAAAGGAAAAAAAAATAGTAATAAAGATAACTTTTTCTCATATCTTTCATCATCCGTTTTCTCTCTATCTTTCCCCCACACTCATATCCCAAAGAAAATTTTATAACTACCAAAGCTTTCTAATCCCTAATCTGTCGGTGTTCTGAGTAGCATGCGAGTTTTCTTTTCCAACCATTTCAAAGGTATTCTTTTCGTTAGTAATTCATGGTCGGCAATCGCAATATGTTTATGACCATAATGTTATTTATATATGTTTTTATGGAAACCAAAAATCTAATATTTTATTTTGATTTCCCTAATGTATGAATGACGAGTAAAACAATATTATTTTGAGATCAACAACCTTTGTGTTTTAAGTTTTTCAAAAAAAAATTATTATTTTTTTAGGTTGTCATTTGTTCATTTAGAATGACACAAGTTTATGTTTATAAAAAAAAATATTTTGTTTCTTCTACTATTCGTAAAACCGTTTGTAACCTAATTGACTGTTTTATGAATATGAGTTTTTAGAAATAGTAAAACGCTTTTTTTAGAGCGTAGCTATAGGGAAAAAAAAATGTTCAAAAGCTTATTTTATATTTTCTAGAATTTTTCCAGAATTTATCGCAACGGTTTTATTTCATCGAGATTTCATGTCTAAGAGCATTTTAGTAATTTCTCCTAGCTATGAATTCTGATTTTTTTCACCAACTTTTCATGTCCAAAATAGTATTTTTTTTTTAGTGGGTATTAAGTGATATTCTAATTATTAATTATTCCTTCTAGGCTTTGAACCGAGTAGAGCGTTTAAGCTGTTCACGATCAATGATCGTAATTTTCAACTTCAGGTGAGAACAATCTCACTACAGCACATATTAGTTTTAAATAAAATTATGATGAGTTTTGCGATTCATGACGTGGTTGTTTGATAGTATTATGTGGTTTTGTTAATAGTTATAAGCCACGTGATACATGTTACGATATGCTTAAGTACAATGATATGATTTATGAGTTGTTATATATATTATGCGATGATTACATGTCGACGTTTATAAATTTTAGCTTATGATATGATAAATGATGATGATGGAGTAATAATGACATGTTTTAAATTTATATGACATTACGTATGTTGATGTTTGCGCATGTCTTTATGCTAAGTAAATTTATGTATGATGTATGAGAAGCTAGTTAACGTTTTCTTGTTGACCTATGTTATATCTCATATGCATTGGTAAGCTATGTCATGTTATTTTTTTTAAGTTATAATCATGTCACGTCTGATGTTATGTATGATGGTTATTTATATCACATGTCATATTTGCATGTCACCTAAATAACAAAGTGAAAAGATAAGTAAGAGAGTCGTACCGCCTCGAGTTACGGAGGTCTACAAGGAGAATTTCCCGAGCCGACTTACGGGCCCAAATGGGGAAATTTCTCATATGTTATAAGTTTATAAGATGAAGCAAAGTATGGGACCTTGCAACCCCATATCTTTGTTTCCAAAGTGTACACTGAATTGGTACGACTACTCTAGGGGAGCCCCGAATAAAATATGATAAGTTTTATGTTAAGAAAGACCATATCACAATTAGAATGAAAATATTAATAACCGGTTCATGCATTGCATCACTCATCTTGTTTTGTGAGTTTTATATTGTTCTCGCTGAGCGATAGCTCATTTCCACGAAAATTTTACGTATGTGCTGTAGGTAAACAACTTACTGCTAAGTGATGAATATGGACCAGCGGCATCGATAGCAAAAGGGTCGGGTTATGGTTGCAACTACGTAAGAAAGACTTCCGCTAAGCATAAGATAAATTAGATTTAATATAATTTCTAAAATAAAGTTTTAATATAGATTAAGTAGTATGTTATAGTTTTGTATCATTTTATCCCTAGCTTGATTAACAAATTTATTATAATTTATTTTCTATTAAGTTGGTATTAAAATACTAGTTTTCAAGTAAAGGTTAAAAATATTTTCAAGTCAAAGATTTACCATGATCAAAGCTTAAAGTTTAGTTTTTATTAATTTATTTGTTATACTTTTGACCAAGTTATTTTGATAAGGACTAGTGTGATTTTATTGTTTTATGGTATTTGAGAATATATGTATTCGAATAAAAATATATATATAATCCGCGAATTTCCAGATTACGATTTTGTAAGAGTATTATATGATAGAAAAAAAAATCTCATATTTTTTTATACATAATTTTGGATAAGTAAAAGAAGTAAGTAAAGTAAGACGGTCCGAAAAGTCGGGTCGTCACAAGTCCTTTCTTAAATTTCCTTAATGCATCAACCCTAAAAACTCGTGTAATTCACATTATTCAATATTATCTTGAAATCTCATTTCTCTCAATTTTATCTATATTATCCTTATTGTATTAATTACTCTTAATACTACACATTATATTTCTTATAATAATGACAAGTTATTGTGTGATGCACTCTAACAAGTAATATTTCTTATAATATGATAAGCTTGAATTAGGTTGGCCAGAAGTATAATAATATACTTTGTGAGAGAAAATATATACGAATCTCTGTATTTAGCGGTTAAGAATAATCAATATATTCAGCATAATAACGGAAACCAATATATACTATATTCTGAATAATTTTTTCTTCAGGTAATAAAAAAATATGTTCAACATTTGTAGTCTAATAATGCAAATCATGTGAGAGATATATTACTCTGAAATATATCCGGATGTTTAATCTACATAATACACGCTTACGGCCATGACTGTTATGAGTCGTTTTCAATATTGATTCACAATCTGTTATAAAATTATTAGGTCATTGTTTCTTCAACTGCTTTCTAATAACTGTATATTTTAATAGGAGCTTACTTGAAACAACGATTCATGATTATTGACTCTGCAATATTAACTTACATTCTCATCCTCATTGTGGTCATAAACTACATAATTTTGTACAAACTTGTTTTTCTAGTTGAATTGGGTTATTTCAACGATGTATATTTCGCCCTTTATTTATCGTTATACATCGAATTTATTGTATTCAAATTTTAGCAAACAAAAAATTAATAAGCTAGGGCAACAATTATGTAAAGTTTATGTTGTCTTTAAGTATCATCGGATGAAATCTGGATGAAATTTAATATCTCTATCAATAATAATGATGCGTCAAAATATCCGAAGACGTGAAGAGAAAAAAAAAACAGCTTTCAGTGAGGAAATGAAATTTGCAAGTGGTTAGACAAATGATATTGAGAGTAAACAAAAAATAAATTTTTTTTTGTAAAAAGCTATTTTTGTTGAAAATGTATAAAAAATCAAATTTTGTAATATAACTATCAAACCTAACCAAATCATTTAGAGAAATCTAGAATATGAAAGAATAATAAAATTGTAATTTTTTTTAAGGTGGTTGTGAAAATGAGAATAATAAAAATAAAAAATGAGAAAGATAGAAGAGATTGAGATTAAAAAGGTTGAAAATAATTTTTTTGTTCTAAAATAGGTATTTTTTAATAAAAATGTGTCAAAGTTTAATTTTGTAGTCATATAACTATCAAAATTAACCAAATATTCAGGGAACACAATTTTGTTTTTTGTTTTAATTTTAGACACAAATCAAATGCGGAATCTTAATCATTGTATTTTTCCACCTCAACTCTTGAATAGCGCATAAATATATACGATATTCCAAATATACTAAATTAAAATGAAATAGAAAATGGAAAAGATACTTGAGACTCTGAAAGCACCTCACTACCTCACATCCTTCATTAACAAAGAGTCGATCTTAAGGAGTCGCCACTAATAATACATATGATCTCATATCAATGCTCTCTATATCATCCTATTGTTTAATTACTTATAATAATACACACTATATTTCATATAATGCTAGCAAATTATTATGTGATGCTCCCTACCATATGAGAATTGAATATAATTATTATAGTTATCAATTTCAGAGGATTAGTTTATCTCATGTGTAGTGTAATATTTGCATATCAATTAACTGATACACTGTTTACAAATAATTAAGTACTGATGGATTAGGTTGGCAGAAGTAAAATAATATACTTTGTTTTGAGAGAAACCAATATATACTATATTATGAATATTTTTTTCTTCAGCTAATAAAAAAATATGTTTAACATTTGTAGTCTAATAATGCAAATCATGTGAGATATATATTACTCTGAACTATATGCTTGTTTTTAATCTACACAATACACGCTTACACCCATGACTGTTATGAGTCGTTTTCAATTTTGATTCACAATCTGTTATAAAATTATTAGGTCATTGTTTCTTCAACTACTTTCTAAGGGCAACTCCAACCCATTTCCCATATTTTGTGTTAATTCAACACAACTTTTGTGTTGATTTAGCACCAAATTTTTTTCCAACTCCAATCACAACATCAAATTTCACACTAAAAATACTATTCATCATTATTATATTATTAAAATTATACAATCTCTTTATTAATAAATAGTTTAATAAATAATTATAATGTTTATATTTTTTAATTAAGTGATTAAAATTATTTATTACTTACCAATATTTAAAAAAAACTTAAATAAATAAAATTATGTTATTGTTTTAGTTTTTATTTTATTTTTTGTGTTTAATTTAAACTTTGTAATCTATGTTTAAATTTTTATGTATTGTTATTTTGTTTTAATGTATTTTTGTAGTCAATTTATGAATTTTGGTGTTTTATAAATATTTGTAAGGTTATATATATGTATAAATAAGTAAAAAAAAAAAAAAAAAAATTGCCGTGTGAACAGTGCCACGCCAAATTTGGCGCGGCACTGTACAACACTGCAAATTTGGTGTTGGTTTTGCAGTGTGGTTGGAGGAAAAAAAACGGTATATTTGATGTTGTAGAGTGTGGTTGGAGATGGCCAATAACTGTATATTTTAATAGGAGCTTACTTGAAGCAACGATTCATGATTATTGACTCTGCAATGCTGTCAAGCATTAACTTACATTCTCATCTTCATTGTGGTCATAAACTACATAATTTTGTAAAAACTTGTTTTTCTAGTTGAATTGGGTTATTTCAATGATGTATATTTGGCCCTTTAATTATCGTTATACATCGAATTTATTTTATTCAAATTTTAGCGAACAAAAAAATGAATAAGAGCAACAATTACATAAAGTTTATGTTGCCTTTAAGTATCATCGGATGAAATTTAATATCTTTTTCAATAATAATAATAATGATGCGTCAAAATATCAGAAAACGTGAAGAGAAAAAACAAATCAGCTTTTAGTGAGGAGATGAAATTTGCAAGTGGTTAGACAAACGATATTGATAGTAGAAATATAGAAAAATAAAAATTTTGTAAGAAGTGTTTTTTCTCTTATAATCTCCGTGTTATATAGGGTTCTTGTTGATTTCAAGCTCGAGCATCAAAACGCCCATAGTAACGGGCAATCAACAACGTACATCAAGGCTTGGGACGCTCCAAGACAAACGGGAAACACGGAAGGCGGGTATTTTGTGATTTCTTATATGCCTGATATAGTCGTAGGAGGTGTAGGAAAATTAGAAAATAAGAAATCCTATACAAAGGAGGATTTAGAGAGAGTTAGGGAAGAATGGGTAAGTTATGTACAAACATTTATTAACTGTGATGATTAGCTAGTTTTTTTTTATTGAATTATGGATTGGTTGTAGATGTATATATTAGATTTTGAATATTTTGAAGATGAGGATATTTGAAGATGAATGTATATATTAGATATTTTTTGTATTGAAGATTATTTTCAGGTGCTAGTATCGTGTAAAAAAAAAGATTTTGGATTGAAAATAAATGATTCTCGCCGCGGCGGGAAATATTATTCGCCGCGGCGAGAAAAGATACCGAGAGCAGGCAAATTAGAAATCTTAGTCTCGCCGCGGCGAGATTTTTTGTTCGCCACGGCGAGTTTTTTAAAAAAAATTCATTGTCTTCCTACAACGCATAATTATCCGTTGTAGAATATGTCGCCGCGGCTAAGATTTGACGTCACCGCAGCGAAGTGTAATATTCGCCGCGGCGAGTTGATTCTACAACGCTTGACAATCCGTTGTAGAATGTTGTCGCCGCGGCTCGGAACGTACCTCGCCGCGGCAAATAACTCGCCGCGGCGACGTATATTTCTCGCCGCGGCGACGTGATTCTACAACGGATTGAAGATCCGTTGTAGAATATGTCGCCGCGGCGAGAAATATACTTCGCCGCGGCGAGATGTTTGAAAATATTTAAAAATTACACAACGGATTCTAACCGTTGTAGAAGCTTCTACAACGCTTAAAAATCCGTTGTAGAATCTTAGTTTGTACAACGGATAATTAAGCGTTGTAGAAAGCTGTTGGATTCTACAACGGATTTTTAAGCGTTGTAGAAGCTTCTACAACGCTTAAGAAGCGTTGTAGAATCATTCTACAACTGTTTTTAAGCGTTGAGAATCCTAGTTTTGTAGTAGTGTGAGCAAAGACAAATACACCCATGAATAATTTAAACAAAAAAAAAAAACCTCAACTGCACCTTCTTTTTCAAAACTTGCCACACACGATTCAAGTACTTCATTTCTTCTGGTTTAAGGAAAAAAAATACTATCTCGCGGTTGTCACACTCTCTGTGACTCAAACTTCACGATTCCTACTAAAAAGAACTTCTCTCATAATCGTTGCTCTCTCTGTCTCGCTTCTCTATAACCCATCAACAAAACACTTTTCTCTTCACTCTCCTTCTCTTAACTTCTCGATTCCAAAACCAGGAAAACCCTAAAAAACCCATTATTATGTAGAAATACAAATCGACCAAGGAAGCTTCTGCGTCAATGGAAGTCCGACGAAGCCCTTGATCAGCTTCGAAAAGTGACACAAAAGCCCTGTCATCTCTCAAGAGAAAATAACCGGAGGCGTTGCTGCGTATACTTGAGCAGAGACAAAAAAAAAAAGAAGGCCGATGCTTTAGGGGTCGCGGCGGACTCCGATGATGACGCGTTCGTGATCAAGCCCAATTTGAGAAACCTAGAAAAAGGAGAATCGGTCTTCGAGACAATGTCAATCCCGATTTCCAAGAAGGTAGGTGTCACAAACCCATTTGGTGGAAAAAAACAAGAAATTGTTTGTGCATGTGGAGATTATGTTTATATTTTGGATTTTATAACTAGATATAGATCATTAATTTTAGTGTCCTCGTGATGTACCAAAGATCTACTTGGTGCTAGAACCGAGACGACATCATCGACGTTGGAGTGGTCGATGGCTGAGCTTCTCAGAGCCCCGAAAGTGATGTCAAAAGTCAAAGAAGAAGTCAACCGAGTCATCGGAAAAGGAAACCAAGTCAAAGAATCAGACATCGATCGCCTTCCTTACTTACAAGCCATTGTCAAAGAGACCTACCGTTTACACCCGGCAGCTCCCTTATTAATTCCCGGGAGAGCGATCGTCGGCGTGGAAATCAACGGTCGTTACAGGATCCCACTACTACAAATAAGGCTTTCTGGTGCGGAAGGGTATTAGGTGCGACTTGTCGCACCTAATTGGGCATCAGGTGCGACTTGTCGCACCCAACGGGCTCCAGAAAAGAAAAAAATTTCGCTGATTTTAAGTGGTATTGGGTGCGACTAGTCGTACCCAATAGTTTTAAAAACTTTCAGGTGCGACTAGTCGCACCTGAAAGTCTATAAAAAATTAGGCGCTCAGCTTCTCCCCCTCATTTTTTTCACTTGTCCAACTAAACAACTCTTTCTGATAGCAAGCCACCGAGACCTACTTACTGCGCACGCTCCGCCGAGGGAAATAGCCGTCGGGAACCACCCAGGTCACCGGCCGAGAAGAGATCGCCGGGAGAGAAAGGCACTACAACAAAAACTGGCAACAGCCGCGACAGAAGTCGTGGCTGTTGCTATGAAAGTCGTGGCTGTTGGTACTACAGCCGCGACAACAGCCATGACTTTTCGTGGCTAAAATCAGCCGCGACAAAACAGCCGCGACTAGTCGTGGCTATTGTCGTGGCTGATTTCGGCCACTATATTTTGCCGGGAAACCTATTTTTCCAGCCACTTTTTCCCGCCATTTTTTTCCCGCCATTTTTCCGAGTAATCTTTTTTCTACCAATTTTTTTGTCGCTAATATTTAAATGTTTTGAATGTAAAAATAATTACACAAATAAAATCTTATAAACAAAAATAATATATATTTCATTCATATGATGAACTCATAATTATACTTATAATATGTCTCATACTAATAAACTAAAATACAATACTAAAATAAATAACGTTCGCAACGCTAATAACATCAAAATATAACATACTATCAAGGTAAAATAAATCACTACTCGTATTGAGTTCCCCAAATTCACGATCCCGGACATCGAGGCCGGCCGAGATGCAGGGAGCCGATCATCGAAGAGCCAACGTCGCCCGAGCCAGAATTCACGATCCCGGACATCGAGGATTTCTATCCCGAAGATCCTGATGATATTCCCACAATCAAGCTCGATCTCCGTGAGTTCACACTCAGAACGTAGAGAGCTTTATTCTGAAAAATCTGGAGCTCCGAGAGGGTGAGATGTCTAAAGCCTTGGTTTCTATGGACCGCGAAGCTGCGTCCATTCTCATGCCCAAGCTCAAGAGCGTGAGTCGGCTGCGAACAGAGCACCAAGTGTAAGTCTGAAGAGTAAAGACAAACTAGTCATTATGCGAAGAAGATGAGTTTGAACGGGAATCATTAGTTTCTGAAATGCGAAAATTAGTTCACTAACGCTATGAGAATATATAATGCTTGCAGGTATGAGCTTCCGGATACTCACCCTCCTCTAAAAAGGGTAAATCTGTAACTATACTGTCATATCCTCAGAAGGGCATGTAAACACTTTCTTTTATATACTTGGCTGAATTGGCTATGTTTATATCTATACAGATGCAAATGGAGAAAAGAGAACCTGATGACCCGACCCAGTATCTCTTGGCTATATGGACACCAGGCAATAAATTATCAATGTTTTTTTAGTTCTTATTTATGATTTGTGTGTAAGAATCATAGTCTCTTATTTATGATTCGTAAAATTGCTAACATATGAATTTCAAGCATATTTTTTTAAACATGATTTAAACATACAACTCACTATAAATTTTAACAAGTTTAAGTTCATAATCTCCTCTTGTATTACTAAGGTTAATTCATACAAGTTCACAGACACTATTTATTTGCTACAATCCAGAGTTTTTATGCAACTGGTTTTTCCTATTTCCTAATCAGCAAGTCATTCCATTCACAAACAAAACACCATCACACATTCACAAACAAAACACCATCACAAATATTCGATACCTGAATGGAGGAGCAGATGGCGGCGACGAGGCGAGGAGCAAAGGGCAGCGACGAGGCGGAGGAGCTGAAGTGAACTGGGAGGACCTGAACTGCACTTTGTTACAATACAGAGTTAACTAATTTAGTTATGCATTTCCAAGTCATATTTTGGGAATTCTGTAAGTTCATAAGTTAAACATACAACTCACTATAAAATTTTAACAAGTTAAGTTCATAAATCTCCTCTTGTATTACTAAGGTTAAGTCATACAAGTTCACAGACACTATTTATTTGCTACAATCCAGAGTTTTATGCAAATGCTATTTCCTATTTCTTATTTCCTAATCAGCAAGTGAATGATAGCATCAACATGAATTACAATTTTGAGACATAGATTTTGCAGTCTTTATTCACTAATCACATATGCAAAATCATGAATATTTGGCATTCAATTTCATCAAATACATGTAAGACATATTAAACAGAACAAGATAAATTAAAGAGAAAAGTAACTTGAGTTTTATAAAACCGAAAACAAAAGGTGTGCAATCAATTTATATAAAAATGCTTTTTCCTATTTCCTAATCAGCAAGTCATTCCATTCACGCACACACATTCACAAACAAAACACCTTCACACAGATTCGATACCTGAATGGCGGCGACGAGGCGGAGGAGCAGAGGGCGGCGACGAGGCAGAGTTGCTGGACAGCGAGGAGAACGAATATCTTCTCACAGTGGGGAGCTGAACTGCAAGGTCTGTCTTTATGCATTTGTGACTAAATCAAACCTTCCAACTTCATACACACACACACACACACACATATATATCAGTGACTAAATCAAACCTTCACACTCTGGTATGTAAATAACAGTGATATGTAACACTTCATTTTAACACTGATTTTAATCGTTTAGTCATAAACACACACACAACACACACACACACACACACACACACACACACACACACACACACACACACACACACACACACACACACATAAAAATGCCCAAATCTGATTAAACCCACAAAACCATCTTCTGAACATTATGTAATAAGGTGGGTCAATTTCACGCTAGAAATCAAAACAAAAGAATCGCGTACTCGTGATGAGGTCCGAGAGCGGCGGTCCGAGCGGCGAGTGAGGCGACAGAAGAATCAAAACAGAATCGAGTGAGGCGACGAGTGGTCCGAGCGCGGCGGTCCGAGTGCGGCAGTCCGAGAGCGGCGACAATGGTCGGAGTCCTTCGATTTGGGGTTAGGGTTTTTAATTTCGGGTCTATAAAATTCTAGGGCTTCGATTTGGACTTGGATTTGGGTGTCATGGTCGGGGATTTGGATTTGGGGGTCGATTTGGAACGGCGGAGCTGAGCGCGCGTTTTGGTTGTGAGGGTGGGTGTAATGGCGGAGCCAAGCTTTTCTACAGGGATGGAATCGTACTGAGCTGCGATTTTTTAGAGTCAAAGATGGTTTGCTTTTCAGAGGAGGAGAAGATAAAATAAAGGAGAAGAAGAGTTCGAGGGTGAGCTTTTTTTTGCTGAGGGTATTCTTATTTGTAACAAAAATACATAAGAGAAAGTAGAGTAAACTAAATTAAAACCTAATAATAGCCACGACAAGTCGTGGCTATTGTCGTGGCTATCAAAAAAATCTCAAAAATTGAGCGCGAGAATCACCCTGCTCCAATGAAAATATGCAACTAGTAACAGCCACGACAAGTCGTGACTGTTGTCGTGGCAGTAGAGTATTTAGCCACGACAATTGTCGTGGCTAATCTATAATCTCAAATTATGAGCGCGAGAATAAGCCCGCTCTAATGAATAGATGAAAATAGAAACAGCCACGACAAGTCGTGGCTGTTTCGTCTAATGTCGCGGCTATTTAGCCACGACAAGTCGTGGCTATTCCCGAGAATAAAAGTTGTGGCTGTTGCCACTGTTTGTTGTAGTGAGGTATAGAGAGCTGAGAGAGAGCGAGGAAGAAGAGGAAGTGGCGGAAGAGAATCCGTCGCAGTCGAGTCCAGCGCCGTCGAGCTGCCGGTCCGCTGCCTCCATTGCCGCCAGCTCCGTCGCGAGCTACGAGGATTTCCATCGCAGCCTTCCACGAGGATTGGTAAGCGATTTCCTCCATTGATTCGAGATTCTGGAGATTTGGGAATCTAGGGTTTATGTTGATTTGGGGCTTTCCTTCTCCGAGCTGTTTTGATGTGTGATTGAACTCGAATTTTCGTTTTGATGTGTTGATTTGGGAATCTAGGGTTGTAGCTTGGATTATGATGAGTTGTGATGATTTCTCGAATTTTCGTTTGATTTGCTAAACTGTTTGAACAGCCTCTGTAAACGGGCGTAGACAGTCCGATATGGTCTGAGATAATTTTTGTGCATATTTTTCATGGATAGTAGACTGTATGAGCTTTCTAAAATGACCAAGAACATGTGAATCCATTGAGTATTGAATGCGTTATGAATTTCCAAAGTTTGTGTTTCGCAGCAGTAAAACGGGATTTCCAGAATTGTAACAGTGAATTACGGACTGTTTTTGAGATAGCTATTCTTGTCGTATATATGCTTGTAATATCTCGTTAGAAAGCTACATGAGTCTACTTTCATTTGCCGCTAGAATCAATCGATTTCAAGTTTTGTAGCTCGAGTTATGATGGCTTAAGCGCTAGTGGGTCAGGCTGTCAGAAATTCTTTTGACTTGTTTATGTTTGTCGAGCGTTCGATTCTTGTGACTTGATGGTTTATGAATGTTTGAAATTGGGGGGTTTTTTTATTTTGAACGTGGTATGGAGATTTTGAGGTTATTTTCATGATTATTGGTTTGATTTGAGGTTGAGTTTGTGTTTGTTTTGGATTTTTGGACGAGGTTGGTTTGAATTTTGTGATGTTGGCCGTGAGTTGTGCTTGGCCGTGAGTTGTGCTATCCACCGGTATTTCTCCATCGTCGTCCCGAGCCCCTCCGAACCTCGCCGTGCGCTCAGCCCCTGCTCACTCTCCGCCGTGCGCTCGCCTCGTCCCGAGTCTCTGCAGGTTAGTGTTTAGGTTAGAATTTGTGATTAGTTTGTGAAATAGTAATATGTTTAGTTTAGTTTAGTTTGTGAAATTGTAATTAGTTTAGTTTGTGATATACTAATATGTTTAGGTTAGTGTTTAGTTTAAAGTTGTTTTTGTTTTAATTAGTTTTGATATATTGTAATTTATCAATTAGGAATTGTAATTAGTTGATGAAATTAAAATTAAGATTAATAATTGTAATAATGTAATAATGTGATTAGTTTACCAATTAGTTAATATATAATCAGCATATTAATTTTTTTTTTAAAAGATAAGAGCATCAGGTGCGACTAAGTCGCACCCAATAGTGTCGCACCTAATAGTATATACTATTGGGTGCGACATGTAGCACCCAATAGTATTAGCTGCAGACTAAGTCGCACCTAAAGTCGCACCCGATAGTACTATACGATCGGGTGCGACTTTGTGGGCATCAGGTGCGACTTTTGTCGCACCTGATGCCCATATTTGTAGTAGTGTCCCTAAAGGCTCGCAAATCTTTGTCAACGTGTGGGCTATTTCCAGAGACCCGAGTGTTTGGGAAGACCCTAGCGAGTTCATTCCCGAGAGGTTTTTGAGGTCGAGTGTTGACTTCAAAGGTCGGGATTTCGAGCTCGTTCCGTATGGCGGCGGTCGAAGAATATGCCCCGGATTACCGTTGGCGACGCGGATGATTCAACTGATGTTGGGGTTCGCTGATTCACAACTTTGAATGGAATCTTGAAAATGACGTCACGCCTGAGACGATGAACATGGACGAGAAGTTTGACATTACCTTGCAAATGGCCCAGCCTTTGAGGGTCATTCCTGTGCTTATTATATGATTGCGTTGTTTATATTTGCGTGAAGAAGATAATATGTTTGAGTGAAAGTTTTATGTGTGCAATGTGTCAAGTTTATATGACTTAATTTGGCAATATGAAAAGTAAATTGTTATTATGTTAGAAAGACATGCTTTAGTCTTGGCAAGACTTGTGTTGTTATGAAGTGGTATTCATGTTTATGTTTATTTATACACGTTCATGAGTTTGATAGTATTTTTTTTATTATATAATAGTGACACTATTGGCCTACATGACATTTTAAGCAGTGGAAACGCATGTGATACTATCGGCCAATATTACATAATTTAAGACAAATCTTAAAGGAGCGTGCATGTATTTCTGTAGCCCATGCCACTACTAGAAATATGACATTTAGCGACGGAAGTATCAGCGACGACTTAATCGTCGCTAATAAATCGTCGCTAATCACCCTTTTAGCGACGACTTTCCCGTCGCTAATTTTTTGGGGCGAAAAAAATTAAAGTTTGGCGGCAAAGATATTTTGCGACGACTTTATCGTCGCTAATTCTTTTTTGTCGTCGCTAAGTTCGCGGGAAACTAATTAGCGACGATAAATTCGTCGCTAATGAGGTATGAATTCAGTTAGCGACGATATAATCGTCGCTAATAATGTTGAATTAATTTCGAATTTTAAAGAGGGAAAAATCCCTCCCATTAAATTAAAACAAAATGATTTAGCGACGATAATGTCGTCGCTAAAGGTATTTTAATCGTCGCTATACAGTTAGCGACGAACTAATCGTCGCTAATTGTTTTCGAATTTTGACGAATTTTAAAGAGGGAAAAATCTCTCCCATTACATTAAAACGAAAATGATTTAGCGACGATAAAATCGTCGCTAAATGTCTGAAATTTACTAATAGCGACGGATTTATCGTCGCTAAATGAAATATCGATTTAAGTTCTTTTAGCGACGAAATGAAATGATTCAGCGACGGAAAAATCGTCGCTAAAGGTCTTTAAATACCAGATCGCGAACCAGCTTCCTCATTTCTCTTTCTTTAACCTAAAATTTCTCTCTCTTTTTCTCTCTCCCGCCGTCGCCGTGCCCTCCTCTGCCGTGTGCCGCCGTCGCCGACCTCTCGTCGTACCCGGTAACTCTCTCTCTCCTCACTTGTCTCTCTCTCCTCACATCTCTCTCCTTACCGGCCTCTCTCTCTCCCATTGCAGCTCCTCCGCCGCGCTCCGCCGCTCCGCTGCCGACGCCTTCCTTGGCCGCTTCCTCTTCTCTGGCCGCGCGCTCTCCCGCCGTACGTGATCGGTAAGTTTTTTTTTTTTAAAACTTTATATATATGGATTAATATATTAATATTTACATAACTGTTTAAATTATGTATAAGTATAATTATTTATATATATATAAATATAAATTAGGATGAGATATATAAATATTTATATTATGAAATGAAATTTTGTTTGGATTAGTAAATTAGAAATTAATAAATTAAGAAATTTTGTTAGGATTAATTGAAATTAGAAATTTTGTTAGAGTAAATTAGAAATTTTGTTAGGATTTAAAAATTAGAAATTTTGTTAGGATTTAGAAATTAGAAATTTTGTTAGAGTAAATTTTGTTAGAGTAAATTTTGTTTGGATTAGTAAATTAGAAATTATTAGATTAAGAAATTTTGTTAGGATTAATTGAAATTAGAAATTTTGTTAGAGTAAATTAGAAATTTTGTTAGGATTTAAAAATTAAAAATTAGAAATTAGAAATTTTGTTAGGATTTAGAAATTAAAAATTTTGTTAGAATAAATTATTAATTAGGTGGTTATGGATTTAAAAATGAATAAAAATGTTAAATTAATTAGTTGGTTACGGATTTAAAAATGAATAACAATGTGAATTTAATTAGTTGGTTATTATGGATTATGAATTTTAATAATCGAACCACTGAGGTTGGATTTATTGTTAGTTTTAGGATGTTTCTATGCAGGTTTTAAAGTTAAAGACTTGATGCCGGGTTGTTAAGTTTATAGGGGAGGTTCTGCCGAAATTTCGGTAGGATCGTGAAATTATAAAATTAAATCCGACTTCTACGGTCAAGTAGAAAACGTCATTGTCTTGACGTATCAGAACGATTGTCGTGTCGTCTTATTTCAATGTCGTTGGTTCGGTGACCAAGATCCGAGGAAAAGGACGCGCAACGACAATAACTTGACAAGCGTGTATGTGGCAAAAGAATGGTACAAAGACGAGCCATTTATTTTGGCAACTCAAGCGAAACAAGTTTTCTACTTGGAAGATAACTTCAATGGTCCTGATTGGCGAATCGTCGAAGAGTGTAATCATCGAAATCTGTGGGATCTTCCTGATATTGACCTCATTCTTGGTCAATCTTCGTCTTCAGTTCAGTTGTCAGTAGAACCGTCAGATTTAGATTCATTGTCGACGCGTCATCAGTCTGCAATACCAGAGCCCGTGAGCAACGACGCAATGAACTTGTTGGAAAATATTGAAGAAGAAGAGTTTATCGATGACGAAGAAACTGAGGACGAAGAATTGATGGAAGAAGATGATTTGTCAGACGACGATGATTGATAGTATATAAGGTTTTTCATTAATTTACTTACTAAATTAACTGATTTAAATCATTACGAACGAATGCATAACTAAATAAATTTTGTTTTGAATTTCAGATGGTTGCGGCTACAGGAGTTGGAGGCAGCGGATGCGGGGAAAACGAGCGGCGGGACGACAAAGCAAACGTCGCGACTAGTGTTTTATTAGATATTTTGTGTATAGTAGATTATTATTTACATATTTCTCGATAACCGAAAACGTACGTAACCGGATTTTAAATTATATTATATTTCTTGATTTGGATAATATAATTTAGTTTTTATTTGATTTTTCATTTTATAATTTCATAAATAAAAAACCATAAAAAATAAATAATTAACGACGAAAAAATAAAAAATAATAATAATAATAATTAGCGACGACTAAGTCGTCGCTAAATATTATTACACAGAAGTATTTAGCGACGACTTTGTCGTCGCTACTTCACGCGGGAAATTTTCGCGCGTGAATTAGCGACGACAAAGTCGTCGCTAATTTCCTGTTTCAAAATGGAAAAAAACTTCTCGTCACGACATTTAGGGACGAGATTATCGTCGCTAATATCGTCGGTAAATATTTAGCGACGACAAAATCGTCACTAAATATATTTAGGCACGCACATTTAGCGACGATTTTTATCGTCGCTAAAATCGTCGCTAAAGAGATTTAGCGACGATTATGGGGTTTTTAGCGACGAATAAAATCGTCGGTAAATGTCGTATTTGTTGTAGTGATATGGGATTTGAACTCAGGACCTCTACGTTGATGTATGTGTGAGATTATCACTAGACCAAACTAATTACCACGATGATATTATTCGTTATTGTTGCACTACGTAAAAAGCCATACCGTTGTCGGCGAACTTCATTGTTTTTTGTTGATAAATGAAGGGCTCGTTAAAATCTCTACGCTGCGACTGGTACAACATAGAGGAAAGAGTACCCTATGCTTCATTAACTTAACGAAATATCACATTTGTTCCGCACAAAGGATGGAACATTCCCATAATTACATTTTCTGCCAATATTGCATTCAGGTCCCATTTTACATTTTTCACCAATATTAGTGCATTCAGGTCCCCTCATCTAAAGATGGACATTTTTTTTTTACCAAATATAACTAATCGATCAATTTATTCTAGAAAAATTACACGGAGTAAGCTATGTAAAATTTATAATTGCTAAATTGCCAACATTTTAGATATTACTACTTTAGTATTACCCAACAATCATGTTCTGGTCGTCTGATTATGTATCTGCTAAACTATGTTGAGAATTGAGATAGCTTTACGTTTAGTTGTTAGTCTAATTGGGTTTCTTAGCGTGCAAGTTATCTTTATTTTAAATGTTTTCTGTCGTATGTGTACGGCAGCTTATCAGCTGCTAGCTTTGTTTTAATTCGGTTTTGGCACAAGAAGGATTTAAAGAATGGTTTTGGAAACGGGTATGTAGGCTAAATATATTTGTTTAAATGATCAACTGTATATGATCTGACCATTTCATTTTTCTTATTATTAGATATATGACCCTAGACGCAAAGGGTCATATATGTCAGACGAACTGTACTCACTCGCTATGGGTTCATTACCATTTTTCACTAAGATCTATACAAGTTGTGTGGTCAACGGGGTTAAATACATCACTAGTCGGCGATAAGAGAACCGAACAACTCCAAATAGCGGTGTATGTGTGCTTTCAGAAGATGGTCACGATTTCTATGGGAAAATGGAAGATGTCATTGTGATGTCGTATCATGAGAATTGTCATGTCGTACTATTCAAATGTCTCTGGTATGGAGACAAGTACGATCCACGAAATAGAGTTCGCAAAGATAAGGCATTTGGAGTGACAAGTGTATATGTGGATAAAACATGGTTCGACGACGATCTGTTCATACTTGCGACTCAAGCACGACAAGTCTTTTACATTGACGACAATCATAATGGGTCAAGATGGAATGTTGTAGAAGAATGTAACCACTGACAAATGTGGGACCTTCCAACTATTGATGATCCTTCGTCTTCTACAACTCGTTTGGCAGTCCAACCGACAGATCTATATATATATGACTAGCTTTATTATTAATTACCATACCTACCTGGATTGACGTTGTTTCTAAAGTCTACAAGATTGAATTACAGATTGAGATCTCATTAATTAGGTTACAGATCTGGAAAAAGCAAGCAACAAAAGTGAAGTTAAATTATAGTGAAGAACAGTCGAAGCATAGTGAAAAGGGAAGTTGAAGGCACGAGAGTAATTGGTTCGGCAGTCATTATTTATTGGTACATAATAGAGAGTAATTGATATTATACACATACCAACGTAGGTATGAATAGTAATTTGCTTAATTAAGTTACATATGCCAAACCACAGACATGCACTAGATTTGGTCAGAGAGAAGCTTTAATTGCGGGAGGAGGAGTGCGAACCCAAGCGAAGTTGTGCTCGGGCAGGAGGAAGTGGCAGACGGGGTCGCCGGGCTTCAATCCGAGGGTGTGAAAGGTCCAGTTGTCCGGGTCCCACTGAGAGGTGTCGAGGTGGCAGGGGGCCACGGCGTCGAGCCTGACCCCGTCGCGTTCCCCGAGGAGCGATATCCGAAACACTTTGGTCTGCCCCCGCTGGACGTGGCAGTAGAAGACCTTGTAAGGGTAGGCCATGGCGTGGCATCCCGCCATCCTGGTCGTCGGGACCTCGCGGGGGTCCTCCAGAACCGTGTAGTTCTGGAAGGACGCCTCGTGGGTCCCGTGGAAGACCGAGCTCAGAACGCGCGGCCCGTCGTGCCCAGAAGCCGACACGTTGAAGACGCCGAACATGGCCTCCAGCATCGAGTCGAACGAGGCGAAGCATGCCTTGAACACCTCGCTCGTCTGGGCTTTCTCGCACGCCTCCAGGGCCGACTCCACGTACGCCGCTTTCTGGCTTCCCGGGGCGATCCCGAACAGAGCCATTATTCTCGGCAGCTCCTTCCGCGAGAAAGGAAGCCTGTACACACAGTGACAGATCCAGAAATGTTATTCAGTGGGTACACAAATAATATAAATGTATAATAAATTTATAATTTTTTAGATAAACTATGTACACAATCAACAAAAATCATTTTTAAAACTAATAAATAATATAACAACTTATGTTAATATGAAAAAAAAGCATTTTGGTATCCAATGTGAGGAATAAATGAAAATTTATCATATTTGATTTGAATTATTTTGTGTACGTGTATATAATATATACTAGTGGATTGTGTATAAAAATAAATTCTTAAATTTGTTTAAAATTAATAATTCTTATTAAATTTATATTTTATAAAATAGATTAGAAATATAAACTTCAAAATACTTCATATGATTATAAAATATATTAAAATAGTTAATAATATTTTATATATGCATCGATTGTCAAAGAACCAATAAACTAATTTTTTTTTCTCAATAAAGTATATATTTGATGCATAGAATGAAGAAAAATAATTATATTAATTAAATTTTAAAAAAATTGTATTCGAGTTTAGAACGGTGAGAAATACTAGAATAGACTATTTTGTTTTTAATTAAAATGATAAATAAAAAAGTATTCGAGTTTGAAATTTATAGAAAAATATGAGTATACATTCATTCATTATCATCGCAAGTTAACGAGGAAAGAAACATAAAGACAAAATAATTAAAACAATAAGAGAACTAGTGAAGAAAAAAACTAACTAAAGCTGGTAAAGCAAAAAAGGAAAAAAAAAAAAAAAAGAACTGATAGTCGATCCTCTAACGTAGAATAAAAAACATAGGGCTCTTACCATCACAGCAATGTTGCACTCTGTTGTAGACAGAGAAACGCAAACATATTTAATTATATATTAATTATTTTGCTAATTCTACATTAATTTTTTCCCCGAGTTTTTGAGCGGGGGCACGTGTCCCCACTGGCCCCTAATTTGTAAATTTTTAAGGTTAAAAAAAAAAAAAACTAGTACCTGTCCGCCATCTCTCTCGGGATGAACCCATTCTCCAGCGCCTCCTCTTTCGTCGGGATATACAAGGCTTTTCTCGTCCCGGCTTTCATATCCTCCACCTTGAAAGCCCAAGACGTCTTCAGGGCCTGAGTGTCCCCGTTCGAACTCGACGGAACGTGATGTTGACCATGTTCAGCTCCACCCGTCACCAGCTGCAAAATTTATGGACGTAATTAAGAGTATTTTTTTTTTCATTTACGACACAAACACTATATACTATGACATACCAGGACCAGGAGTGCCACACACAAGAAGAGACTTCTCATCCCAGTTTCTACTCCCGATATTAGACATCCCATTTTTTCTTTTCCCTAATACTATTATTCTTTCTTCTACTTACCTTCCTAAATACCCCCAAACAAAGCTGAATTCTTGACAGAGAGGACACACAAGTGGGGCCCACTGGCCGCTGTTGTCAATTTCTATAATTTTACGCAAGGAGCACTTAATATATATATATATATATATATTGTGGGTTAACTTATGACAATTTTATTTACCACTATTTTTTTTTTTGCTTTCTATAACGTTAATATATATATATATATATATATATATATATATATATATATATATATATATGTTCGGAATTTTTACCCTTACAATTTATAAATTAGCCTCTCCTGAATTTTATTTTACAAATTAGCCCCCCTTAAAGTGAAATCCTGTATTTGTCCCTGTATGTATATATATATATATATATATATACTCTCCTTTATTACGACACACATTCTCTGTACCTTCATTCTCTGTCGTTTTTCCTCTTTTATTCCTAGCTTAGATATTTTCGTACAATAAGCTGACGTGGCAATTCTGTTATAGCATCAGCATTCTAATTGGTTACCAGAACAATATAAATACTCTGTATTTTCTTTTCATTAAGACTTAATGAGAAAAGCCTTTTCTTCTCTCGTTCATCTTCCTCCTTACATTGTAAAATGGTATCAGAGCATTTAGCTTCCATTGCACTCTAAGCTCTTCTCCTTCTTTTCTTCATCATGGCTCGTGGTGGACAAAACAACAACGCTAATCGTTTTGCTCCAGTCAGCCCAACCTCTCCATCTACTGTCGAGAATCCATTACCGGCGACCATGGATTCCTCAAACCCATTTTTCTTACACAGCGGAGATCATCCAGGAATGGTTCTCGTCTCTCACATTCTCACCGGCCCTAACTACAACACTTGGAGTCGAGCGATGACCATGGCCTTAAATGCCAAAAACAAGCTCGGGTTCGTAGATGGGTCTGTTCCAACTCTGGCAGCTGAAGATCTTCTCTACAGCTCCGGATCTCGCTGCAACAGCATGGTAACCTCTTGGATCTTGAACTCTGTGTCAAAAGATATAGCAGATTCACTCTTGTATCTTGACTCTGCTCGAGCTGTCTGGGTTGATCTTCATGATCGGTTCCGCCAAAGCAATGCTTCGAGAATATTTCAGATCAAGCAACAGCTGAATGGGCTATCTCAAGGTTCCCTCGACGTCAACACATACTATACGAAAATATCTAAGCTAGGAATAAAAAACGACAGAGAATGAAGGTACATAGAATGTGTGTCGTAATATCCTTCAATTATACCAACGACGACAATATATTGAATTATGCTGCCACAAGCTATTTAATGGGGATTGGCTTATTAATTTAATTTCCCCAACATTAGTTAGTTTCTCTTCAATCCTGCTTCGCGGACAATCCAGGGACAAAGGCACTCTTATCTCTTATCTCTGAATTGTGGTTCATACAAGATCTTGATGTATCCTGGGACAGAGGCAATCTTATCTCTTATCTCTCAATTGTGGTTCTCATACAAAATCTTGATGTATCCTGGGACAGAGGCAATCTTATCTCTTATCTCTCAATTGTGGTTCTTACAAAATCTTGATGTGTCCTGGGACAGAGGCAATCTTATCTCTTATCTCTCAATTGTGGTTCTTACAAAATCTTGATGTATCCAGGGGCAGAGGCAATCTTATCTCTTATCTCTCAGTTGTGGTTCATACAAAATCTTGATGTATCTAGGGACAGAGGCAATCTTATCTCTCATAATTTTTTTTGGTTTTACGCCATTACTATTTTCTTAGTATAATATATATAAATTTCTGAAAGCTAAGCTTCAACCATACTAACGATATTATTTATACTCAGTCGTGCTCCCACGAGCTATATAATTAATTGGTTGCCTCGCTAATTCAATATCTCTTTATTAAATAAATTTTTCTACCCCCATCCATGTATGGCCATTTCGTCGTACGTATGCCTCGCAGATAATATTTTTTTTCTTTCATTACCCACTTTACCAAAATTTAGATAAATTTTTTTAGTCAAATTATTTGGTCCCTGAATTACTGTAAATGGGCACTACAATAATATTTTGTTCCTATAAAACCTTATCAAATTTGAATCTCAATCTAAAGGGTGGTTGTGCAATTCCCAGAAATTAAGGGACTTGAATGTTAAAATTATTTCCTCTCTTCTTCCTATAAATAGGCACGGACGTGTAATTGCTTCTCACACAACCAAATACCAAATAAACAAAGAAACAAAAATAGAAATGAAATCTCATTGTGCTATAATCCCGAGTTTCTTGCTACTTACTCTGGTAAGCTATCTGTCTCTTATATTCTCCTTTTTGTTTGGAGTGGAGGCTCATATCTTTTACTTTTTGCCTTGTCTATATTCAAATCCTTATGATGTAATAATGTCTTATAAAATTAACGTATGTTACTAATTAATGTATGTTGGTGTGTTTTCATGATTAGTACTCTTTGGGCACAGCGGAAGCACGAAATGATCTGTCCACCTACTGGAAAAATGAAGTGGTGAAGGAAGATGATCCTATGCCTCAAGCAATTCGAGAGATTATTGTTGCGGCCGCTCAAACAACCAAGCCACAGCCTAATAATCAGATCTTATTCTGGGCCAAAAAACCCGAAACACTCAGCGAAACTACCGAGGCACAACCCAACAACCAAATCGTATTCTGGGCAAAGGAACCCAAAACACTCAGCGAAACTGCCGAGCCACAACCCAACAATCAAATCGTGTTCTGGGCAAAGGAATCCGAATCAATCAGCAAAACTACCGAGCCACAGCCTAACAAACAAATCGTATTCTGGGCGAAAGAACCCGAAACACTCACCAAAACTACCGAGACCCAACAGCCTAACAATCAAATCGTATTCTGGGCGAAAGAACCCGAAACACTCACCAAAACTACCGAGACCCAACAGCCTAACAATCAAATAGTATTCTGGGCAAAGGATCCCAAAACACTCACTAAACCTACTGAGACCGAACAACCTAACAATCAGATCGTATTCTGGGCAAAAGCTCCCGAAACACTCACTAAACCTACTGAGACCCAACAACCTAACAATCAGATCGTATTTTGGGCAAAAGATCCCAAAACACTCACCAAAACTACCGAGCCACAACCCAATAATCAGATCGTATTTTGGGCAAAAGAAGCCGAAAAACTAAAGAGTGAAGCTTAGCCGTAGCCTACTCCGTATTGGTCCATAATGGAAAAATCACTAGCAAAGGAATGCAGGACCAATGGACTCGGCTAAAGCAACAACTTAAACCCTTCACTGCTTAGACCGCTCTATGGTTTCATGATATGAAGTCCATCATCAGCATCTAATAAAGGGCTTCACTAGTACGTACGTGGGATAATAACGTGCATGAGAACTACTATACAGGCTCTCGTGATTATGTAATTTGTTTTATGTTGTGTTATGTGTGACGATGTTTTTATTTGTATAATCAGTGTATTCGACAACATTTGAAGTTAATGTGTCTCGAGCTCGTTATCAAACTATCTTTCGGTTAGGCTCGCTTGACTTATCTCACTTCAACTAGTTTGATTTCCAAATTTGATATGTGCGTGCGTGTGCGCGCGCGCGCGTGCAGGCACGAAGCCAAGTGTGTAAGTGAGGGTGGGCTATAACCCCACTTTTCATTTTATTTTTACAATTTTTTACCCTTAAAATTTACAAATTAGTTCCCCCTGAATTTTTTTTTTACAAATTAACCCCCCCTAAAGTGAAATTCTGGTTTCGTCCCTGTGCGTGTGTGTGAATTGTATTTTAAACAAGAACAATAAAACTCTCATTAACGTCCCTTTAAGTTATGTTTCTTAATCATGTAAAAACAAAAAGTGTTGTACATGAAATTAATCTCTAAAATGCTAAACATCTCAAATATACTCATGGCTGTTGGAAAATAAATATAATTTGTAATCTCTTACCCTTTTCTGATCGATGGCATAAGATTTGTTATTTAGAATTCTTTCCTAGTACTTCTTCATTCATTTACAAACAGATTTAAATAAAAAAAAAATACAGGAAAAAAACATTCATCAGCGAACATAAAATTAACCGGCTATATATAATTTCCACAACAAAAATGGGTGCTTATTTTATTGTACAACTTAAAAATCTGATATATCGTTAAAGTATCCTAGGGTTCCATCTTAAAACCAATGGGCTATAGGAGGAGTAACTCATGACATTTATAAGGTGCACAAATGATACATCTCAAGTCAACGTGAGACCTTCTTGATACCCCCCTCACGACCAAAATTGAACAACTGGTGTGTGAAGTTTATAGAAACGGTGGCCCAACATCGAGAACGGGATGACTCTGATACCGTATTAAAGTATCATGAAGTTCTATCTTAAAACCAATTGACTGTAGGAAGAGTAACTCATGACATTTATAAAGAACACAAAGGATACATCCCCAGTCGATGTGGGACTTCCTGATATATATCGTAGTTGAGATTTGAACAAGATGATTTCAAGCTCACAATCACAGAACGATAGAGAGATTTGGGGAATCAAGAATTTGTTATTGGTTCTCTAGTAGCTATTACATTAGATCTGATAGATATGAAATACTATGTAATTACAACCTATCACCTCTAACTAACTTTGCCTAGTGGCATACTGACTCAGCATCATTGACTCGCTGAGTATCCAATAATGCTGACGTGGTACTCTCCTCAACATGCTCCCTCAAGCAAAACGGGGAAGCCTTCACGTTTAGCTTGGCCTTAAGTTTTAGGAATCAAGCCACTGACAACCCTTTAGTTAGCAGGTCTGTTGTTTGATCGTAGGTGGGAATGTTTTTTTATCTCAATTTCCTTTCGAATAACCATGTCTCTAACGAAATGAGTGTCAATCTCAATGTGCTTCATCCTTGCTTGGTGTACTGGACTAGCTTCCATGGCTGCAACACCAAGGTAGTCACACCATACCACTAGCGTGTATGGCATGTTAGCTCAGAGTTCCTTGAGCAACAACTTCAACCATGTAATCTCAGCACTCACATGAGCCAGTGCCTTGTACTCCGCTTCAGTGCTTGATCGTGCCACAACATTCTGCTTCCTTGAGCTCCAAGACCAAACAACCATCTGGACAGCTTACCCAGTCTGCATCGACGAAGACTACTAGTGACAGAGTTGGGTTGGCTTTGAAGGTGATGCCATGTGACACTGTACCTTTAAGGTATCACACTAATATCTTGTAAGCAAACCAGTGGACTTCAGTGGGACATTGTAGATGTTAGGAATTCTTGCCCACGAGAAGATACTTATGTAAATTCTCGTTGAAATTATCAATAAAATAAAGTTTGACATTTATTATCTATTTGAATTGAAAGCGTTATTTCTTATTTAATGAGATTTATTAAACATTCATTATTCCATAGCCTCCGTATCTAACTGAGTCACGTGCTGGGCACCTGAGTTCGGGCGGTGTGCTAGAACATGGTCGATGACTGATATACGCCTGGAAAACTATATCCAAAGTCATATATGTGGAACACATGGGTGAAGGCTGATCACTATGTGGGAGCATTCTACACTTTTGGTAAGTGTACAACCTGGACAGGTTTTGGTGTAGATGTGTCGTTTAAGGACCGTTACGACACACTAACCGAGGCCACTATGATGGTCACGGTGAGACTTGATCTAAATCCTGATGTGATCATGGACACTGGGTTATGTTACTGAGCTCTTTGACTCATTCCCTAAAAGGCTATTCATGCTAATCACAGCTTATGTCTTGGGAGTTTTCTCAGAGCATAATTCGAGTGGGAAATGATTTACAGATACGGAATCCAGCCTTCCTGAAAGAAGGTTAATGTTCTCTCACCTAAGGGTTGATTCCAGAACCGATAGATTGCGCGCACTTTCGAAGTAAGTAACGTTCGAAAGAATCTTTCGCTGGGGAAGCAACAATGCTTAGGGCTGATATGTATCAAGAGAAGTATAACGGAAAAATTGACTTCTCTTGACACGGGTTGAACCTGGAGGATCTTGATCACGAACTGACTATATCAGTGGACACTCGTCACGATGAGTAAATATAATTCTAGTATAAAGGAGAGTTCAGTCTTGGCTTACAAGGTGGAGTATATGACCAAGATTAGACGAATCGATGGACAAAAGAGAAAGGACTATTTCGTCTTTTTCATCGGATTTGTTAAGCTTCTATTACTAGGTCCATAGTCCCCGATTCGGCTCTGATAAAGGCGGATAAGAACTTTCGTATAATAATGTTTATCATTATTAATCTCACTTGCAGTAATTGTGATTGACGGCATTAATTCTGGAAAATGGGTATTCGTAGAATTAAATAAATATTTATGGTAGAATTGTTTATTTATTGTTTGATCAAGTAAATAAACAATTATTAATTATATGTTTATTGTTGGACCAAGTAAATAAATGATTAATTGGGTTTTAAGCAATTGGGCCTTACACAAAATATGAAAATCGAATTTGGGAATTTCGGCATAGGAGTTGCGCAAATTCCCCTTGGCCGTGTGCCTAAAATTCGACTTTCTCGATATTGGTATTTACCAATATTTTCTCTTTAGTTGTTTAAATAAAGGAGAGAGAAAAAGATAAGATATTGTCCTATATTTTCTCCTTATTTAAAGCAAAGTATTTAGGAGAATATTTAGGAGAATAATATATTCTCCTTTATTATCTCACTAAATAAATTATTCTCTATTTAAATAAAAGAATAATATCCCATAGATATTGATCTGATGGATGAGAGAAAAAGTATGATTCACTTGTTGAGATCCAAGGGCCTAGATTAAATCCTCTAGTGTGAACACAATAAAAGGAAATAAAATATTCTGGAAGATTCCATGAATATCTCATTTGTACTACTATAAATAGGGGTTCATGAGAAGGCAAAAATAAGCAATTTTTTAAGCAAATTTTGAGAGAAATTTCGTGCAACCTAGCCTCCTCTTGGCCGTGCACTTCTGCCTCCCCTCCCCTCGGAAATTCGTTTCCATTCTTAGTAACATAAGAGAGAGATCTCGAGACACCTAGTTTTGTGATCTAGTGAGATAAAGACTGTGCCCACTCATCTTTCTTATTCGTCTCGGAGATTACGTTTCGGAAGATTAAGATGTCATCACATCGAGTCATTGAAGAAGGAGTTCTTTGTTGGATCGTGTGGAAGCTTGTACGTTCAAGACGAAGACGGATTGTGAAAGCTTTCAGTTCGTGAACCGAAAATCAATGTAAGTACTTGTTTACTCTTGTTTCGGTTGCTTGACTTATATGCTCTCTCATAATATTAATTAACGTAAATCTAGATCTTGTCATATAATCATTAAATTAATTAGCTCATGATTAGCGTAATTAATTACTTTTCCGCTCTTATATGGTTATATGGGGGAATCATCCCCGACAAGTGGTATCAGAGCTAGTCGATTTACTTAATTAATTGATTCGTTCATGTGATTAAATTTAACATGGTTTGAATGAATTTATATTTTGATATGAAGTTCATGCAATTCAATATATGATTATGTGAATTGTGATTTGTGGTTGATCGTAGATTTTTTGATTCTCGCTTTTCTAGATTTTTTGTACACCCGAAATTCAAAGGGTATAGGTTTTTTGTAAATCTTTTATTATTATTATTATTGTTGTAATCCGACGAGCGACGTTCATGATCACGACGATCGGTGAGAGATGAGACGGACATACAACGAAGAAGCATGACGGACGAAGAAAGCCTTAACGACTACGCCAAAAGAAAACTTGTCACAAAATTTTTGTGATAAGTTTCGGCCATCCTCTTCTTGCAAGGCCGCGTCCTCGTGGCGGCGGCGGTCCGGTGCAGCCTCAAGTCTAAACTTGACCTAGGTCAAGATTAGAGGATTCGTCCGGGCCTCAGCCCGGAAACCCTAATGGGCCCACGGGCCCACTCATAAAAAAAAACTTAGAAAAATTAAATAATTTGATATTGATTTATTTTTCTATAGGACATAAGAATGGGCCTAATTGAATCCATGGGTCAATATGATTGAGCTCATCTTGATATATTTTTAAAGAGTCAATTAGGATACGATCAACACAAATCAAACCATGTTTGCTATGCTTATTTATTTAATTGCTTTGCCATGCTTGTATGCTATAACTTAGATCGTGTATCGTATGTTTATGGTTGTCATGGGCTTTCATTCATTAAAATTGTCTAATTGGATTAGGATAGTTAAATAATGAATGAGTTGAACGGATCGGAGAGCTTTGTCACCAAGCCGATAAGAGGCTAAGCTGAGAGGTATTTAAGAAGACCTAGTGTCTCACCTTCTCTACTGGGAGCTTTTCCGTGAAGGAATACTATTAGGATAATCAAGACTAGAATGTCACAATTTCCTAATGACTAAGCTATATCGAAACTTATTGTTTTTAAGGGTAGCTTAGAATCACTCGAGCTTTTAATATGATTTAGTAAACACGAGTGTATCACCTAGATTAAAGTTAATGCTAGGAAATTAAAATACTAAAAGTATATTGAGTCTTAGGCCTCCAACATTGACACAACACCGTGAGGATGAAAGATCCCCTCGTGACCGGCGGTTTTCTAAACATGGTGGTCAGTTCCATTCGGAAGGGTTTTTCTGATTCCAATACCAAGGTTGTGTCTCTGACGATAGGTGGGAGGGTTGATCCCTGCGTGTACTAGTTACGCTAGTGCGTATGGGCTAGATTTCTTTCACTGAAATGTTGGGTCGACTCATGCATGAACCAATCGGTGGTTGCTCATGTGGCCAACGATTCCTATTAAAATGGTAGTTAGTGAGCATAGTTATGAAGGTACATGTACTGTGATTGTTCACTAATCTGAGATGGTTCTCATTTTCACTAGGTGCACTCCGTTACGTCACCAGAGTGAAACGGACTGTGACTATTAGTCGAATTACCTTGGAATATAAAAAACTGGGTCTTTTAATATCTTTAGTATTTTTCCCCGTGCTTATGCATTATGTTTTCTATTTCCTAAATTTATATGATGAATGTTTTTTCTTTTCATTAGTAATTTATGTACTTGTATTTTATTAATTTCAGCATGACTTCGAATTATGATCTCTTGAAGTATATTATGGATAACAAAATGAAGTCTGGTGAATGCGCAGTTCTCTATATGATAAACATGTCGGATTGGATGAACCTAGCTGCCTTTCGGGGCACAAAGATTGATGAGGCAACTCGGGTTGAAATCATTCTGAATTCACTCGCCGAGGAATACACCGATTTTGTCATTTACTTTCGTGGTTTTGGCCCGGATTATAAAATGATGAAGTTTCAAAGCGAACTTCTTTCTTGGCGTGATGGTTTGGTAGAGTATGCTTACCATTAGGTGCAACCGAGTTTGGCACCACAACCTTGTCCACCTTCACCAGAAGATTTACCATTAGAGAATGTTCTCGTAATGGAAAGGCCATCACTTATAGTGATTCCTGATGATGATGACATCAGCTCTGAGTCATGTGAAGGTAATGTACCGTTCAGTCACTTACATGTATTAGAAGCATTATATGCTGGAGATTCTCTCTCGTCCTGGATAATTGATTCGGGGACAACTAATCATGTTTGTACAACCTTACAGGTGTTTGACTCGTGGGAGGAACTGAGGGGAGACGAACTGCAGCTTAGAGTGGGGAACGGAGAATCCGTCACGGCTAAAGCTTTAGGAATAGTTCGACTCCGATTTGGAAATAAATATTTGATATTAGATTCAGTTTATTTTATTCCTGGGTTCTGTAGAAACCTAATTTCAGTTTCTGAATTACTTAAACAAAAATTTTCTTTATCTGTGAATGAGAAAACTATGAGTGTTTCTTTAGATGGAAGATTAATATGTGATGCCTTATTATATAATGGTTTATATGTATTAACTCTTGTAAATAAATGTTCATTTAATGCTGAAATGTTTAAAGTAGCTAAACCCACATCTAATAAGAAAATTAAACTGTCTAATGATGAACAAACCTATTTATGGCACTTAAGACTTGGTCATATAAATATAAAGAGGCTAGAGAGGCTTTCAAGGCTTGGGCCGTTGAAACACCTTCAAGTGGGAACTCTGCCTGTTTGTGAATCCTGTATTGAAGGAAAAATGACCAAGCGATCTTATGCCGGAAAAGGATTAAGAGCCACCGAACCTCTGCAACTTGTTCACTCTGACGTTTGTGGACCAATGAGTGAAGCTGCGAGAGGCGGTTATGAATACTTCGTCACATTTACTGACGACTATTCTAGATATGGTTTCATTTACCTAATGCAACGAAAATCTGAAACTTTTAGTAAGTTCAAAGAATTTCGTGCTTGTGTTGAAAACCAATTGGGTAAGACTATTAAGACCTTTCGATCGGATCGGGGAGGCGAGTTCTTAGACAATGAGTTCACCGATTACTTGCTTGAGCATGGGATTGAGTCGCAATTATCGGCTCCTGGTAACCCTAAACAAAATGGGGTTGCTGAAAGGAGAAATAGAACTTTATTAGACATGGTAAGATCCATGATTAGCTACTCTTCACTTTCAACATCTTTCTGGGGTAATGCATTAAAGACTGCCATGTATATCTTAAATCAAGTTCCTTCAAAATCTGTATCCGAAACACCCAAAGTACTATGGAATGGATCACCTGAAGGTTAGCGTCACTTCCGTATTTGGGGTTGTCCCGCTCATGTCTTGAAAAAGAAATCAAGCAAGCTGGAACCAAGAACAAACGTTTGTTTCTTTGTTGGTTATCCAGAAGGGACGAAAAGAGGTATATTTTATGATCCTATTGATAGGAAAACATTCGTTTCAACTCATGCTACTTTTCTTGAAGATGATTATGTTAAAAATCATAAGCCTCGAAGTACAATAATACTCGAGGAAACTGTTAGACCAACCCCGAAGACTAACGTCCAAGGGAATCCATCTCCACCTACAACTGTTGTGAGAGTGGGAGATGAAGAAGAAAACACAAACGTTGGTCCAAGTGCTACACTGCCTCGTCGTAGTGGGAGGGTCTCTAGAGAGCCCGACCGATATCTTGGTTTTGAAGCAAACGTTGTTACCTTGGATGCGAACGACGACGACCCCGTGTCATTTAAAGACGCCATGGTCGACTTGGACAAAGAAAAATGGCTAGAAGCCATGAATCTAGAGATAGAGTCTATGCACTCGAACTCAGTCTGGACTCTTGTAGATGCACCCGAACAAATTAGACCGATTGGGTGCAAGTGGATCTATAAGAGGAAGAAAGGAGCTGATGGACAAGTTGAAACCTTTAGGGCTGGACTTGTGGCTAAGGGTTTTACCCAAAGAGAAGGAATTGACTACGACAAAACCTTCTCTCCTGTAGCCATGTTTAAATCCATCAGAATTCTTCTGGCCATTGCCGCTCATTACGATTATGAGATTTGGCAAATGGACGTAAAGACGGCATTCTTGAATGGCTATCTGGAAGAAGAAATCTATATGGCTCAACCAGACGGATTCATAAAAAAGGGTCAAGAGCACAAGGTTTGCAAATTATTGAAGTCCATTTATGGACTTAAGCAAGCGTCTAGATCCTGGAACCAAAGGTTTGATGAGGTGATCAAGACCTATGGTTTCGAACAAAACCTTTCTGAGCCTTGTGTTTACAAGTACTCGAAGAAAGTAATTGTTTTCTTAGTCCTTTATGTAGACGATATCCTCCTTATAGGAAGCGATATTAAAGTAATGTCTGACATAAAGGAGTGGCTGGCAAAGCAATTCCAAATGAAGGATTTGGGGAATGCTGCTTTTGTTCTAGGAATCCAAATCATTCGTGATAGGAAGAACAAACTACTAGCTCTGTCTCAAGGTACTTATATAGATAAGGTACTTTCTCGCTTCTCGATGCAAAATGCCCATGGGGTATTATTGCCAATTCGTTCAGGAAAGTTCATGTCGAAAGAGCAGTGTCCTAAGACACCGCAAGAAGTGGAGGATATGAGTCGATTTCCATATGCCTCAGCAGTTGGGAGTCTGATGTATGCCATGTTGTGTACTAGACCCGACATATGCTATGCAGTGAGAGTTGTTAGTAGATACCAGTCAAACCCTGGTCAAGAACATTGGATAGCTGTTAAGCATATCCTAATATATCTTAAGAGAACTAGAGACATGATGCTTGTATACACAAGTAATGACTTGGTGATACAAGGATACACTGACTCTGACTTTCAGGCAGACCGTGACATGTTGAAGTCTACGTCTGGATCAGTGTTCATTCTCAATGGAGGAGCGATTGTCTGGAGAAGCATTAAGCAATCTAGTATCGCAGACTCTACTATGGAAGCTGAATATATTGCAGCTTCCGAGGCAGCCAAAGAGGCTGTTTGGCTTAAGAATTTCTTAGCTGAACTGGAGGTAGTTCCTAAAATGAACGAGCCTGTGCAACTCCACTATGATAACACTGGAGCCATCGCAAACTCAAAGGAACCTCGCAGCCATAAGAGAGGAAAGCATATAGAACGAAAATACCACCTTATAAGAGAAATAGTTCGAAGAGGAGATGTGGCAGTCATGAAGATCTCGACGTTGGACAACATTGCGGATCCAATGACAAAGGGACTATATGAACATGTGTTCATGAAACATGTGGGAGGAATGGGCCTTAGATACATGTCATATCTTCTCTAGGTCAAAGTGGGAGATTGTTAGGAATTCTTGCCCACGAGAAGATACTTATGTAAATTCTCGTTGAAATTATTAATAAAATAAAGTTTGACATTTATTATCTATTTGAATTGAAAGCGTTATTTCTTATTTAATGAGATTTATTAAACATTCATTATTCCATAGCCTCCGTATCTAACTGAGTCACGTGCTGGGCACCTGAGTTCGGGCGGTGTGCTAGAACATGGTCGATGACTAATATACGCCTGGAAAACTATATCCAAAGTCATATATGTGGAATACATAGGTGAAGGCTGATCACTATGTGGGAGCATTCTACACTTGTGGTAAGTGTACGACCTGGACAGGCCTTGGTGTAGATGTGTCGTTTAAGGACCGTTACGACACACTAACCGAGGCCACTATGATGGTCACAGTGAGACTTGATCTAAATCTTGAAGTGATCATGGACACTGCGTTATGTTACTGAGCTCTTTGACTCATTCGCTAAAAGGCTATTCATGCTAATCAGAGCTTATGTCTTGGGAGTTTTCTCAGAGCATAATTCGAGTGGGAAATGATTTACAGATACGGAATCCAGCCTTCCTGAAAGAAGGTTAATGTTCTCTCACCTAAGGGTTGATTCCAGAACCGATAGATTGCGCGCACTTTCGAAGTAAGTAACGTTCGAAAGAATCTTTCGCTGGGGAAGCAACAATGCTTAGGGCTGATATGTATCAAGAGAAGTATAACGGAAAAATTGACTTCTCTTGACACGGGTTGAACCTGGAGGATCTTGATCACGAAGTGACTATATCAGTGGACACTCGTCACGATGAGTAAATATAATTCTAGTATAAAGGAGAGTTCAGTCTTGGCTTACAAGGTGGAGTATTTGACCAAGATTAGACGAATCGATGGACAAAAGAGAAAGGACTATTTCGTCTTTTTCATCGGATTTGTTAAGCTTCTATTACTAGGTCCATAGTCCCCGATTCGGCTCTGATAAAGGCGGATAAGAACTTTCGTATAATAATGTTTATCATTATTAATCTCACTTGCAGTAATTGTGATTGACGGCATTAATTCTGGAAAATGGGTATTCGCATAATTAAATAAATATTTATTGTAGAATTGTTTATTTATTGTTTGATCAAGTAAATAAACAATTATTAATTATATGTTTATTGTTGGACCAAGTAAATAAATGATTAATTGGGTTTTAAGCAATTGGGCCTTGCACAAAATATGAAAATCGAATTTGGGAATTTCGGCATAGGAGTTGCGCAAATTCCCCTTGGCCGTGTGCCTAAAATTCGACTTTCTCGATATTGGTATTTACCAATATTTTCTCTATAGTTGTTTAAATAAAGGAGAGAGAAAAATATAAGATATTGTCCTATATTTTCTCCTTATTTAAAGCAAAGTATTTAGGAGAATATTTAGGAGAATAATATATTCTCCTTTATTATCTCACTAAATAAATTATTCTCTATTTAAATAAAAGAATAATATCCCATAGATATTGATCTGATGGATGAGAGAAAAAGTATGATTCACTTGTTGAGATCCAAGGGCCTAGATTAAATCCTCTAGTGTGAACACAATAAAAGGAAATAAAATATTCTGGAAGATTCCATGAATATCTCCTTTGTACTACTATAAATAGGGGTTCATGAGAAGGCAAAAATAAGCAATTTTTTAAGCAAATTTTGAGAGAAATTTCGTGCAACCTAGCCTCCTCTTGGCCGTGCACTTCTGCCTCCCCTCCCCTCGGAAATTCGTTTCCATTCTTAGTAAAATAAGAGAGAGATCTCGAGACACCTAGTTTCGTGATCTAGTGAGATAAAGACTGTGCCCACTCATCTTTCTTATTCGTCTCGGAGATTACGTTTCGGAAGATTAAGGTGTCATCACATCGAGTCCTTGAAGAAGGAGTTCTTTGTTGGATCGTGTGGAAGCTTGTACGTTCAAGACGAAGACGGATTGTGAAAGCTTTCAGTTCGTGAACCGAAAATCAATGTAAGTACTTGTTTACTCTTGTTTCGGTTGCTTGACTTATATGCTCTCTCATAATATTAATTAACGTAAATCTAGATCTTGTCATATGATCATTAAATTAATTAGCTCATGATTAGCGTAATTAATTACTTTTCCGCTCTTATATGGTTATATGGGAGAATCATCCCCGACAGTAGAAACTGACTGAGTTTATTTATAATGTAGGTTATCTCGAGTCTTGTGATGACTTAATTATTGTAGTGCTCGCATACACTCCTGTACTCAGAGACATTCTCCATGGGCTATCCAGACTCCTTTGAGAATGCCACACCGGGTGGACATGGAGATGAATAGGGCTTTGCACCTGTCAGCTTGGTCTTCACGAGGAGGTCAGATATATACTTTGCTTGAGACAAGTATAGACCTGACTGATCTCTGAATGCCTCAATCTCAAGGAATTAGTGTAGAGATCCAAGCCGATTCAGTGCAAACTGACTGTTGAGATCATTAATGAGCCTTGAGATCACTGAGTTGTTGTTGCTTGTGACAAGTATATCGTCTACATATACTAGTAGAACAATAAAGACTTTGTCTCTTCCGAAGACAAACCTTGTCACGTCTGACTTGGCATTCTCAAAGCCCCGGCCTACTAGTGCTTGACGAAGACATTCAAACCAAGCTCTTGGAGCTTGTTTGAGTCCATACAGAGCTTTTTCATCTTGCATACGTGATCTGGCTTCTCTTTGCTGACAAACCCATCTGGCTGAGACATGTACACTTCTTATTGTAGCACCCCATTTAAAAATGCATTATTCACATCTAGTTGATGAATGTCCCATCCTCTGTGAACAACAATAGTTAGCACAACACGTACAATTCCCGCCTTGATCACTAGACTGAAGGTTTTAGTGAAATCCACACCCGGATTTTGAGCTTAGCCCTTGGCAACTAGCCTTGCCTTGTACATGTGAATGGTGCCATCTGGTTAGAACTTGAGTTTAAATACCCACTTGTTACCTACAACATTTTGTTGTGACTCAAGATCAACATCCGGAATGTGCTCTTTCGTCTGGGGAAATCTGGTAACGTGGCGTAGCAAAAAGCAGTCAGTTGTCTCGAGGAGCAGCGCCGAGTCTGAACTCCGATCGTTAGCCCATGGTGTGTGTGAAGGAATTTGGTTGAGAAAACTACTTGACGATTTGAAGATCTCAGTGGATGGTCCAGTGAAAATGTTATGCGACAACAAATCTGCCATTAGTATCTCTAAAGATCCAGTTCAACATGATAGGAAGAAACATGTAGAGATTGATCGTCACTTCTTAAGCGAGAAAATTGAAGACAATATCATGTCAATGAACTATGTCTCATCTCAAAACCAAGCAGCAGATATTCTCACTAAACCACTGCCAAGACAGCCCTTCAGTGATAATTGTTTCAAGCTCGACTTAATCGACATTTATCGCCGAGCTTGAGGGGGAGTGTAGAATTATTAGGGCTGTTATGTTTTATTTGTTAGTATTTATCTGTCATTTATTTATTTCCGATATTATCTAGTTTGTTAGGTTGTTTCAGAGTTTATTGGGTTGTTAGATTAGTTGTTTCATTTCCCTCAGTAATAGGAGAGTTTGGTATCTACGTTGTGTATAAAACTGATCATATGATCACATGAAAAAGTATCGAGAATTCTCAATCTCTGTTTACTCTTCTCTACATTCTTTAATTTTCAATGTTGTAATTGACCCACCAATCAATCCAATGTTTTTTTTATGACCGTCCATTCTATTTTTAACAGTGTAGATAGAACGGAGGTAGCATTTTATAATATTATGTATTTTTACCGTAATTAAAAAAAAATGAGTATCAAACTATAACAAATAAAAAATAATGAGTAATTATGCCGCCAATAACTATTACTTAGAGTCCAAGTTATGTCTGCGCCTTGGTTTGTAACTTTGTATCAAAGGCCAAGTTGTGGATTTCTTTATTTGTTTTATCTGTACGACGCTGTTCAGATAAATAGTGGCAGTCGTTTATTTCGTTATTACTGTTGCGTGTACTCTTGTATATATCTTGTTCAAATTCATTTGAACAATTGTAACAATCTATACACACAGGGACGAAGCCCGGAATTCAAGTTAGAAAGAGGGCTAATATGCGAAAAAAAAGTTGAGGGAGGACTAATCTATAAATATTTTGATAAATTTAAAAAAAAATTAAAAACTGTGAAAAAGTGCAAAAAAAAAAAAAAAAATTGAAGGGGGTATAGTACTCCTGAGCACTATGTAGCTTAGTGTGCCTGAATACACAGATTCTTTTTCTCGTTTCTTCTTCAATAGAAGCTCAAACATAAAAGTAACACATGGTCAGCTCAACATTTGAGCAATTGTACCAATCAATACATAGAGATTCTTTTTCTCTCATTCGTCAACAATTCTAAGTTGTACTTCTAAGTTGTTGCTATCCGGTACAAAGTCAAACAAGTTTAAAATAGTTTCTGACTCAGACTACAAATAAAATAACATATCACACATTTATCATCACATTTCTGATGTAATATTTATATGCAAGTTGGAAGAATTGGTTTACTTCTCATGACGAGAGGTTAGTCAAAATCCTTGCTTCTTCTACTTGATTTTAAATGTTTGTTTGTGTGTTTGTCAAATGAATAAAGGACTGAAATTACAACCCAGCTAATTTATTTTAAGAGATTACCAGTTTTTATATTTGCTAAAGTTCTTCGATGGTTTAACTTCCCTGTTAAATTCTGCTCAAATAAAAAAAATAAAAAAATAAAAATTCCCTGTAACTTTTTTTGCAGTCAATGGACCAGATTTCTAACCTAAATTGTACTTTGTATAATCTTTTAATACTTCTACGCCATATTGTATACCACACCATACCATTATTGTTGAAAAAAAAACATAATTAACATTTAATAGATAAGAAAAAAAAGTACAAAAAAAAAAAGGATAAAAAAATTTACATTGAAGTGTCTGAGAGGCACCTATGCAAAGTTTTTATAATTTATACGGAATACAACAAGCAACATACATAATAATATACCAATCTCAGTCAGGGTGGTTATGAAACGTTATGAAGAACAAGCTTACCCAACCAATAACTCTAAACAATATTTTACCAGTGTTAAAAGAAGAATTAAAACACAAGGTACATGAAAAAGGCAGTGTAAGTTTCTTTCAGATTAGCTTCTTTAGACCGCAGTTATCAACAAATCATATAGACGATGGAGTTGGAGTGATCGTTGGGACACCGTCAACAGAAGAAGATCGTATCTGTGTGTCTTGGCCTATTTCATTTCGACTGTTTTCTGTTTTCCCTGTCAAATTTAATTTTATAACCCACCATATAAGCTCAACTACTTGTGTAAAGCGATCATACTGAGTTTTGAAAAAAAAAAAGTAATACCTTTAGAGAAGCAGTATTTCCGTAGCATGTAGAATAATGCACAGGCTAGACCAAGAAGACCCAGAGAAGTAACTACACTCACAATCATAACCCATTTTCGGTGGTTTCTCCTTGAAGCTCCTAGAACAACAAAAGATGGCGATGGAACAGATAAAAAAGAAAGAATAAAAAAAGAAGAAGTACAACGGTTAATGTATACGGAAGCTTGATATACCTTTATCCTTGCGCTTGTAAAAGTATTCCTCGTTGTAAATATATGGAACGTCCAAGGCATGTCCATCTGAGAACTTGCAGGAAGATCCATCGGGCATCGTAGAAGCATAAGCCGAACAAGAGCAGTTATTCCGACACTACTACAAATGTTGGATTATACAACCCACTTTCTACAACGCTTAACATAAGCGTTGTAGAAACTAGGGATTCTACAACGCTTAACATAAGCGTTGTAGAAACATAGTGTTTCTACAACGCTTATGGCTAAGCGTTGTAGAATCTCAGTGTTTCTACAACGCTTATGCATAAGCGTTGTAGGATATGATAGTTTCTACAACGCTTAAAGCTAAGCGTTGTAGAAGTACATAAATTTCAGATTTTCCACAACGTTTAAACTATCCGTTGTAGAATCCTCGCCGCGGCACCACGTGATTTATGCCTCGGCGAGAACTTTCTACAACGCTTTGTAAAAGCGTTGTAGAAGGATGGGTCTCGCCGCGGCACAATTTAAACATCGCCGCGGCGACTCTTTCTACAACGCTTGTTACAAGCGTTGTAGATTCATGTCGCCGCGGCGATAACTATTTCTCGCCGCCGTCCTCTCGCGCCTCTCTCTCTCTCTCTCTCTTGCCGCGTCATTATAAGGTATGATTTTAAAAGTTTTTTAAGGTGTATATTGATTTAATTTGGTGTTGTTGATATGGATTTCTTGTTGTTTACCCGAATTGCATATAGTTTGATTTTTTGAATTCACAAATTTAGGGTTTTGTTTGATTTTCTCTTATTAGAACAAGAAATTAGGGTTTGGGTTAGTGGAATTTGAATGAGTGAATTTAGGTTAGTGGAATTTGAATGAGTGAATTTGAATGAGAATTTGAGTTAAATTGAAATGTCCGGATTGTGTTTGACATATTGTTACATAGGTTAGTGGTTAAAATGGTTATGTATATTAATTTTGAGATTGAATTGTTTATGAATTGGTGATTGATCGAATTGTTCATGAATTTGTGATTGGTCGAATTGTTTATGAATTATTTGTGATTGTTGGAATTGTTTTAATTTGTCATGTACTTAAATATATATTCTTGGAATTGATATATAATTTGTACTATGTTAATTGTAGAATTGTTTATGATTATGTTTTGTAGGAGCTTGAAAATGCCTCGAACTAAAAACACGGCCTCCAAGGCTCCGAGCTCTTCCAGAGGTCAGAGTAAAGTAAAAAGCAAGCGACCTCGTCAACAGTCTCCCGAAGAGGAATACAACTCGAGTATCTTTACTAGCAAGGTCGCAGAGGAACGCTACGACAAAATCTTGCCGCGTAACATTATCCATGAGAGAGGATTCAATGTAAGCAATACGTCGGATATAGGAAAGCAAATCCGCAACAGCATAGTTGGTCATGATTGGGGGAGGTATTGTGCTGTACCCGAGTTCGATTCGAACGTCAACTTCGTGTACGAATTCTACGCAAACTTGCCGGACTCCCAAGGTGATGTTGTGACGGTCCGTGGGAAACGGGTCGATATGAGTATCGAAGCTATCAACGATCTTCTTGGGACCCCAGATGTGCCTTTCGAGAACGAGGGCTATCGAGAATGGCTAAGAAGTTGCAGCCATGAGGAGATGTCACGGGTGTTGTGCATTCCGGGAGAGGATTGGGTCACTGAAAAAGGAAAAAGGGTACTCAAGCGTGACCAACTCACCAGGATCGCTAAAGCGTGGATTTACTTTGTTTGCGCTCGTCTCTATCCAATCAAGCACTTCACCACTCTCGACGAGGATCGTATCCAGGTGTTGTTCTGCATTGTTAAAGGCCTTTCCATTAACGTCGGTCGATTCATCTATAATTGGATGAAGAAACTCGACTATACTAATGAACGACACGGTTTTCCATATCCGGCGATCATTACCGGCCTTTGTACAAATGCGGGGGTACCACGCTCGAAAAGGGATACGATACACAGTTCAATGGGGCCTATTACGGATTCCATTATCGAGCGGTACAAGATTAGGGAGGATCCACAAGCGGAGGAAGAGGAAGAAGCGGAGGAAGAGGGTGAAGAGGGGGAAGCGGAGCCCCTATTGCGCTTACCAGCGCCTCCGGTAATCGACCCCGCCACCATCGACTACATTGCTCATTGCTCCAACTATCTCGTCGGCGGGTTCCAACACACGCAACAGTACATGCACCAACAAGCGGAGTATGGCGCCTCTCACATCAATCAGTTGAACGATCTCTACTCTCGGTGGGACATCAACCAAGAGAATCAGGTGTTATTTCCTCCATATCCTCAGTACTTTGACTATCCGTACACACCACCACAGTGGCCACCGCTTATGGCACCTCCTCAATATCCGGCGAACCCACCACCACCACCACCGAATGACGAGTAAATTTCAAGAACCAACAACACCAACTCTTCCATATAAATTTCAAACTCTTTTTAAATTTAAGTTTCAGTTTAAGACTCGCTTGGTGTGTTTTATTTGTGTGTTTGAGACTCGTTTGGTTTGTTTTATTTGTGTGTTTGAGACTCGTTTGGTTTGTTTTATTTATTGTAGAAATTTTAATTGAATGATCATTTTTAGTTGGAGAATTGGTTAAATATTGCAAAAAAGTGAATGAGTACCTGGTAGAGTGCTTCTTCGCCGCGGCTAGGTACCTTTCTCGCCGCGGCGTGACTATTCTCGCCGCGGCACAATATATGTTCCGCCGCGGCGAGTGATCTACGCCGCGGCTAAAATATCACCTCGCCGCGGCGAGAGTTTGATTTTTTTTATACCGAGAGTCTGTATTTTTTAAGAACTTGTCTCGCCGCGGCGAGTTGATATTCCCGCCGCGGCGTAATGACCTCGCCGCGGCATGGAATATACGTTGCCGCGGCGAGGTTTCTACAACACTTTATTTAAGCGTTGTAGAAGTGTCCTCGCCGCGGCAGGATTTGTATTTCGCCGCGGCGAGAAATTGATTTTTTTATACCGAGAGTCTGTGTTTTTTAAGAACTTGTCTCGCCGCGGCGAGTTGATATTCCCGCCGCGGCGTAATGACCTCACCGCGGCATGGAATATACGTTGCCGCGGCGAGGTTTCTACAACAGTTTAGTTCGGCCAGGCGAGGCGAGCTGATGAGCTCGGCCGGGCGAGGCGAGCTGATGAGCTCGGCCAGGCGAGCCGAGCTGGTGAGCTTGGCTGGGCGAGGCGAGCTGATGAGCTCGGCCAGGCGAGGCGAGCTGGTGAGCTCGGCCGGGCGAGGCGAGCTGGTGAGCTCGGCTGGGCGAGGCGAGCTGATGAGCTCGGCCAGGCGAGGCGAGCTGGTGAGCTCGGCCAGGCGAGGCGAGTCAAGACATTGTCTCGCCGCGGCGAGGTAATATTCCGGCCGCGGCGGGATACCCTCGCCGCGGCATGTAATATACGTTGCCGCGGCGAGGGTTCTACAACGCCTTTTTAAGCGTTGTAGAAGGGTCCTCGCCGCGGCAGGATTTATATGTCGCCGCGGCGAGATTTTCATTTTTTTATACCGAGAGTCTGTGTTTTTTAAGATCTAGTCTCGCTGCGGCGAGGTAATATTCCCGCCGCGACGTGATATCCTCGCCGCGGCATGGAATATACGTTGCCGCGGCGAGGTTTCTACTCAGCCGCGGCGATGTCAGAGAAATGTAATGTTAATGTAAATGACATTGTATAGAGAAATTTTGAATGGAAAATAACGTTGTCTACAGGAGAATAACATCAAATCCAAAATGAAAATACATTATCTAAATGTTCAATATTAAACAAAAATAGGATCTATATCCTTACGAAGTAGATGTGAAACATCGTCATTATCAAGATCATCCACCTCTTGATCAATTGGCGGTAATCCTGATGTGAACGGAGGAATGCTAGACATGTCTTCGTCTTCTTCTTCGTTACCGTTTCTCGCTTTCATATGAACCACTAACGATAACTCAGGATTTGCTGGATCCGAAACATAAAACACTTGACTTGCTTGCGAAGCCAAAATAAATGAATCATTCTCGTAGCCAATCCCTGTAAAGTCGACAATTGTAACTCCGTCATTATCAACTTTAACGTGATTATTGTCTGCCCATTTGCACTGGAATAATGCGACTCGCAACCCGCAATAATCAAGTTCCCAAATATCTTCAATGTATCCGTAATACTTCATAAAAGCATGTTTTGGATTCTTATCTTTTGCCGACGAAACATGTAAAGCTTCCGCAAACAATGTAACACCACTATTTTGTACGGGATGCTTATTGTCTCGTTCCTTTGTGTAAAATGTAAAACCATTAACAGACCAAGCAGTGTACCTTGTAACCATTGAGGAAGGCCCGCCAGATAGTTTACTCAACGTAGATGAATGTCCTGCCTCTTTAAATATGCGTTTTCCAAGCCAGTTTTGAAACAAACGGTTGTGCTCTTCTTGCAACCATTTTTCATTTCTACCCTTCTTTGGATTATTCACTCTCAACTCATTCAAATGAATATCAACAAATGGCTTGACCTCGGAAACGTTGTGTAGCACATGGAGACTTGCTTGCTCCCATTCTTTTCGGTTGACGATCGAATAAGTACCTATAATGATACAAATACTTAAAAATAATGTTCATATATAATTTAAATAAACAAATAAAGTGTTAAAAAAATACCTTTAGATAGAGGTTTTGAATCAAAATTGGTATTCTTGGGTAACCCAATTTCGTCTGTTTTAGCTAAATACTCAGAACAAAACTCAACCGACTCTTCTGCTATGTAATTTTCAACTATGCTTCCTTCCGGCCTATTGTAGTTCTTAACGTAGCTTTTCAACACTTTCATATAACGTTCGATTGGATACATCCACCGTAAAAATACGGGCCCTCCTAATTTCACTTCACGTACCAAGTGGACGGTTAAGTGGATCATTATGTCGAAAAACGAAGGTGGAAAGATCTTTTCGAGCAAGCACAGAGTTTTCACCAATTCTGACTGCATTAAATCCAATCGAGTTGGATCGATGACCTTCGAGCAAATCGAGTTAAAGAATACACATATCTTTGATATTGCAAACCTCACATCTTTTGGCACAATTCCTCGCAAAGCAAGAGGCAACATTTGTTGTAGCAGCACATGACAGTCGTGCGTCTTCATTCCAGTAAGCCTCAAATCTTTCAAAGACACGAACCTCTTATAGTTTGATGAATGACCTTCGGGGACTTTAATAGAAGCAAACCAGTTACACAATTTCTTCTTCTCCTTTCGATCTAGAGTGTACTTTGCCGGTGGTAATTTAGTTTTTTTCCCACCCCCCTCCTCGGGATGCAAAATGCTTCTTATATTCATCTCTTTGAGATCCAATCGAGATTGTATTCCGTCTTTCGATTTATTTGGATCATCAAGAAGTGTACCAATAAGCGATTCGCAAACATTTTTCTCGATGTGCATAACATCTAGACAATGCCGGACGTAGTGTGTCTTCCAATAAGGAAGGTCGTAGAAAATCGATTTCTTCTTCCAAGGATTCTCTTTGAACGATTCTTTAGTACTAGCACTCCGCTTTCTTTTCCCAAGCACTTCATTGACGTTTTTAACCATCTCATAGACATCTTCACCAGACAAAATTCTAGGAGGGGGTCGTTCTTCTGAATTTCCATCAAACGCTTGTTTCAATCTTCTATACGAGTGATCTCTTGGTAAGAATCTTCTATGACCCAGAAAAACAGTTTTCTTACCATGCTTCAAACGGATGGAAGATGTGTCTTTCATGCAAATCGGACAACCAATCGAGCATTTCACAGAGTATCCTGACAAGTTTCCATAGGCCGGAAAATCGTTAATAGTCCACATTAACATTGCCCTTAAGTTGAACGAATCTCCACGGTAAGCGTCTTTAACTTCCATCCCTTTCTCCCATAACATCTTCAAATCATCGACCAACGGTGCCAAATAGACATCAATATCATTTCCTGGTTGATTCGGTCCTGAAATCAAAAGCGTTAACATCAAGAACTTTCTCTTCATACATAGCTTTGGAGGGAGATTGTAGTTCACAAGTATAACCGGCCAAACACTGTATTTACTGCTCATCATGCTGAACGGGTTCATTCCATCAGAAGCTAAACCAAGGCGCAAATTTCGAGTATCAACACTGAAATCCTTATACTCTAAATCGAATGATTTCCACTGTGCAGCATCAGCAGGATGTCTCAACATACCATCATCGATACGCTTTTCGGAGTGCCAAACCATGTTCTTCGCGTGTTTGACACTATTAAACATTCGACGAAAGCGCGGCATTGGAGGAATGTACCATAACGACTGAAATATATTTAATGAAAATCAGTAATAAATAATGAATATGAGCTACATGTATTTCCTAATCAAGTGATGAAAATGTACGTACCTTAACTGGAACTCCTTTAACCCCGTTACATGGAATTTTACCCTTCTTCCACCGTGACTCTTTGCACGTCGGACATTCATCTAGATCTTCATACTCGTGTCTATATAAAACACAATCATTTGGGCACGCATGGAATTTCTCGTACTTCATGCCTAATGTACCCAAAGTCTTCTTTGCTTCATACATACTTAAAGGTACTTTATTGTCTTTCGGAAATGCATCTTTCAGTGTTTCCAACAATAGAGTAAAACTAGTGTTTGTCCAACCCCCCGACGCCTTCAAATGAAATAATGTAACTAAAAATGACAACTTCGAATAGCTTGTACACCCTTCATATAATGGTGTCTCCGCATCATTCATCATGGACTCAAACAATTCCGGTCGCTCAACAAAATCGTCCTCCAAATCATTCATCATTCCGCACATATCATCAATATCATCTTCAACATCATCCTCATTTGCCGTAGAACGAAAAACCTCACCATGGTAGAACCATCTTTGATACGAGGTCATTATTCCATATGCAAACAAATGGGTCCGAACGACATCAATCGAAAAATGTCTATGATTTCCACATTTAATACAAGGACAACGAATAGATTTCAAATCTACCATGTTCTCTCTAGCAAAATCACAAAACTCATCTACACCTTTCCGATATATCTCATTCAATCTATTCTCCCACATCCACTTCCTCATATTCATAGAAAAACCCTAATTATACAAAAAATTACCAATTCTAATTAGTAAACTATCAAGAGAACAACAATTAGAAGAAGTTAAAGAAGAACTTACAAGATTTGAATGTGTAGATGAGACTAGTAAACGAGGACGCTCTAGAATGAGTAAAAAAGGTACTGGAAATATTTTTTCGAGTGAGGTTATGAGAGAGTTCAAAGTGAAAAAGACCAGAAATGAGAATTTATATCACCAGTCTCGTGTCACTCGCCGCGGTGAACTTTCTACTTCGCCGCGGCGAGACATTCTACAACGCTTACCATAAGCGTTGTAGAATGTCCTCGCCGCGGCAAAAATATGCGTTCGCCGCGGCGCCATATCACGCCGCGGCGAGGTACAAATCCCGCCGCGGCAGGAGTCCTGCGCCGCGGCGGGAACAAGTCGTCGCCGCGGCGAAAAACTTACCGAGAGCACCATATTCCAGACATATACTCTCGCCGCGGCATCATACAATTCCCGCAGCGGCGAATGTATTCCTCGCCGCGGCAGGAATTAGCCTTCGCCGCGGCGAGGCTTCTACAACGCTTACTTAAGCGTTGTAGAAAGGTCTCGCCGCGGCGGAAATTGTATATTGCCGCGGCGAGGACATCTAGGGTTACCTCGCCGCGGCGATGCCACATTTTCGCCGCGACGAGAAGTTTCTGGGTAACTCTCGCCGCAGCGAGAATTTGGTTTCGCCGCGGCGAGGATCCTACAACGCTTATTCTAAGCGTTGTAGAATCATCTCGCCGCGGCGAGAAATACACTTCGCCGCAGCGAGATCCTACAACGCTTAGAATAAGCGTTGTAGGAGCGTTAAAAAATCTGAAATTTTCAAATTTTTTTAACTACCCGCGCCCATTCATATCTATACTTAGGGTTTTTTTTCCCTCTCGTCTCTCTCTCTCCGCCACTCTCTCTCTCTCGGCCCCTCTCTCTCTCTCCGTCCCTCACTTCGCTGAACTACCGCGCCCTCCCGCGCGTTCTCTCCGACCCTCAACTCCCTCTCCTCGCCGTGCGCCGCGCCCATGCCGCCCTCTCTCACCTCGCCGTGCGCCCACGCCGCCCTCTCTCACCTCGCCGTGCTCCTACGCCGCCCTCTCTCACCTCGCCCTGTGCCCACGCTGCCCTCCCTCGCCGCGCGCCCTCACCTTGCTCGTGCCCACCCTCGCCGCGCGCCCTCACCTCGCCGCGCGCCCTCACCTCGCCTCACCACCTTCTCTTCGCCGCCCTTGTGCTCGTCCAACTCCGGGTAATGTTTTTGAACATTTTTACATGAACTTATTTAGTGTGAATTCGATATTGATTTGAAATTAGGAGATATTGTATTGGATTTGAGTTTATTGAATTGAAGTTTGATATTGATTTGATTTGAGAAATATATTTGATAGTAGATTGAATTGGGATTGAAATTGTGTTTTTGTTTAGAATCGGATTGGATTTGAGTTTATATTGTGATTGGAGTTGAGTTTATATTTGATTTTTGTTACATTTGAGTTGAAATTTTGATAACATTTGAGTTGAAAATTGAAATTATGATTTGAATTTTGTTTATTAGATTCAATGTCGTCCACTACTACTACTTCTAGCGGTAGTGGTAAAAGAAAAATTAGAAGACAACTAGCGCTTAACTCCGATGAACAAGGAAAACGAAGAAACACTCTTATTGGTCGGGTTAATAAGGCTAAAACACTTGGTAAAAAAATCCCGGTACAATTTGATGATAAAGGGCAACCAATCGGTAAAGAGGGTGATGAGTTGTCGAGTTACTTTGGCGTGTTAGCAAGAGAACACGTTCCACTTTCGATGCGTGATTGGAGATGTAAAGACAACGCCCAAATTAAAGAACGGATTTGGAACGAAATGCAAGAAGGATTTACGATTCCTATCGAACAAAAACATGATTGCCTTATGAGAGTCGGAGAAGCCGCAAGGTTATTTCGTCATGAGATATACAACGATCTACTCAAAGACATAATCAACGAACCAATCGCCTTAAAGAGACCGGCTTGTATTTTGAAATACTATACAAGTATCACCGAAGAAGATTGGATAGCATTTATTCAGTATAGGCGAACCGAAATGTTCAAACAAACATCGGAACATGGGAAATCAAATATCGGAAAAAGTGTGTACAAATCTCGAACGGGCCGAAATGGATATCGAAAGCTTGATCAAGAAAAGGTTAGATTCATTTTTTTCTTTTAGTTATTTCAAATGTTGCAATTATTTTTTAATTTATTATATAATTACTTCTTACTAGCATGACGAAACGGGGGAATGGCCTACGAAAGAGGAACTTTGGATTGACTCGCGAATGAAAGACGTAGATAACTACAAGGATGAGAAAGACAAATTGATGGGAGAAAAAATCGTAAGTTCTTTACCTTTGTTATAACAATTAACCTTGTAATTTTATTTTCAAATAATTTTATGTGTAGAAAACGTTATCCCAACAAGCATCGCAAGGGACATGATTGCCGGAATCGGGAAAGAGTGTTTTGCAAGAAGCTTTGGGAACGTCGCGAGTTTGCGGTCAATCCAAACACACGTCGCGTTTTAAGTATTTTGTTCCTCCAACGCCCAACGAAGAACTAATGAA